>NW_027010181.1:0-5000 GCF_036934945.1 Oncorhynchus masou masou
GCACTGTTGTAGCTAGAAACACAAGCATATTGCTAGGTATTACTGCACTGTTGTAGCTAGAAACACAAGCATATTGCTAGGTATTACTGCACTGTTGTAGCTAGAAACACAAGCATATTGCTAGGTATTACTGCACTGTTGTAGCTAGAAACACAAGCATATTGCTAGGTATTACTGCACTGTTGTAGCTAGAAACACAAGCATATTGCTAGGTATTACTGCACTGTTGTTGTAGCTAGTATTACTGCACTGTTGTAGCTAGAAACACAAGCATATTGCTAGGTATTACTGCACTGTTGTAGCTAGAAACACAAGCACAAGCATATTGCTAGGTATTACTGCACTGTTGTAGCTAGAAACACAAGCATATTGCTAGGTATTACTGCACTGTTGTAGCTAGAAACACAAGCATATTGCTAGGTATTACTGCACTGTTGTAGCTAGAAACACAAGCATATTGCTAGGTATTACTGCACTGTTGTAGCTAGAAACACAAACATATTGCTAGGTATTACTGCACTGTTGTAGCTAGAAACACAAACATATTGCTAGGTATTACTGCACTGTTGTAGCTAGAAACACAAACATATTGCTAGGTATTACTGCACTGTTGTATCTAGAAACACAAACATATTGCTAGGTATTACTGCACTGTTGTAGCTAGAAACACAAACATATTGCTAGGTATTACTGCACTGTTGTAGCTAGAGAAACAAGCATATTGCTAGGTATTACTGCACTGTTGTAGCAAGAAACACAAGCATATTGCTAGGTATTACTGCACTGTTGTAGCTAGAAACACAAGCATATTGCTAGGTATTACGGCACTGTTGTAGCAAGAAACACAAGCATATTGCTAGGTATTACTGCACTGTTGTAGCTAGAAACACAAGCATATTGCTAGGTATTACTGCACTGTTGTAGCTAGAAACACAAGCATATTGCTAGGTATTACTGCACTGTTGTAGCTAGAAACACAAGCATATTGCTAGGTATTACTGCACTGTTGTAGCTAGAAACACAAGCATATTGCTAGGTATTACTGCACTGTTGTAGCTAGAAACACAAGCATATTGCTAGGTATTACTGCACTGTTGTAGCTAGAAACACAAACATATTGCTAGGTATTACTGCACTGTTGTAGCTAGAAACACAAGCATATTGCTAGGTATTACGGCACTGTTGTAGCAAGAAACACAAGCATATTGCTAGGTATTACTGCACTGTTGTAGCTAGAAACACAAGCATATTGCTAGGTATTACTGCACTGTTGTAGCTAGAAACACACGCATATTGCTAGGTATTACTGCACTGTTGTAGCTAGAAACACAAGCATATTGCTAGGTATTACTGCACTGTTGTAGCTAGAAACACAAACATATTGCTAGGTATTACTGCACTGTTGTAGCTAGAAACACAAGCATATTGCTAGGTATTACTGCACTGTTGTAGCTAGAAACACAAGCATATTGCTAGGTATTACTGCACTGTTGTAGCTAGAAACACAAGCATATTGCTAGGTATTACTGCACTGTTGTAGCTAGAAACACAAACATATTGAGGTATTACTGCACATCTAGAAACACAAACATATTGCTAGGTATTACTGCACTGTTGTAGCTAGAAACACAAACATATTGCTAGGTATTACTGCACTGTTGTAGCTAGAAACACAAGCATATTGCTAGGTATTACTGCACTGTTGTAGCTAGAAACACAAGCATATTAGGTATTACTGCACTGTTGTAGCTAGAAACACAAGCATATTGCTAGGTATTACTGCACACTGTTGTAGCTAGAAACACAAACATATTGCTAGGTATTACTGCACTGTTGTAGCAAGAAACACAAGCATATTGCTAGGTATTACTGCACTGTTGTAGCTAGAAACACAAGCATATTGCTAGGTATTACTGCACTGTTGTAGCTAGAAACACAAGCATATTGCTAGGTATTACTGCACTGTTGTAGCAAGAAACACAAACATATTGCTAGGTATTACTGCACTGTTGTAGCTAGAAACACAAGCATATTGCTAGGTATTACTGCACTGTTGTAGCTAGAAACACAAGCATATTGCTAGGTATTACTGCACTGTTGTAGCAAGAAACACAAACATATTGCTAGGTATTACTGCACTGTTGTAGCTAGAAACACAAGCATATTGCTAGGTATTACTGCACTGTTGTAGCTAGAAACACAAGCATATTGCTAGGTATTACTGCACTGTTGTAGCTAGAAACACAAGCATATTGCTAGGTATTACTGCACTGTTGTAGCTAGAAACACAAGCATATTGCTAGGTATTACTGCACTGTTGTAGCTAGAAACACAAGCATATTGCTAGGTATTACTGAAACACAACTGAAACACAAACATATTTAGGTATTACTGCACTGTTGTAGCAAGAAACACAACATATTGCTAGGTATTACTGCACTGTTGTAGCAAGAAACACAAACATATTGCTAGGTATTACTGCACTGTTGTAGCTAGAAACACAAGCATATTGCTAGGTATTACTGCACTGTTGTAGCTAGAAACACAACATGTTAGGTATTACTGCACTGTTGTAGCTAGAAACACAAGCATATTGCTAGGTATTACTGCACTGTTGTAGCTAGAAACACAAGCATATTGCTAGGTATTACTGCACTGTTGTAGCTAGAAACACAAGCATATTGCTAGGTATTACTGCACTAGAAACACACATATTGCTAGGTATTACTGCACTGTTGTAGCTAGAAACACAAGCATATTGATAATTCCTGCACACTAGAAAAGCATATTGCTAGGTATTACTGCACTGTTGTAGCTAGAAACACAAGCATATTGCTAGGTATTACTGCACTGTTGTAGCTAGAAACACAAGCATATTTAGGTATTACTGCACTGTTGTAGCTAGAAACACAAGCATATTGCTAGGTATTACTGCACAGCTGTTGTATTAGCAAGAAACACAAGCATATTGCTAGGTATTACTGCACTGTTGTAGCTAGAAACACAAGCATATTGCTAGGTATTACTGCACTGTTGTAGCTAGAAACACAAGCATATTGCTAGGTATTACTGCACTGTTGTAGCTAGAAACACAAGCATATTGCTAGGTATTACTGCACTGTTGTAGCTAGAAACACAAGCATATTGCTAGGTATTACTGCACTGTTGTAGCAAGAAACACAAGCATATTGCTAGGTATTACTGCACTGTTGTAGCTAGAAACACAAGCATATTGATAGGTATTACTGCACTGTTGTAGCTAGAAACACAAGCATATTGCTAGGTATTACTGCACTGTTGTAGCTAGAAACACAAGCATATTGCTAGGTATTACTGCACTGTTGTAGCTAGAAACACAAGCATATTGCTAGGTATTACTGCACTGTTGTAGCTAGAAACACAAGCATATTGCTAGGTATTACTGCACTGTTGTAGCTAGAAACACAAGCATATTGCTAGGTATTACTGCACTGTTGTAGCTAGAAACACAATGCTTGATAACATCTGCAAATCTGTGTTTGCGATCAATAAATGTTGATTTGATTTGCATCAGTAGACACACACAGACAGAGACACACACAGACAGAGACACACACAGACAGAGACACACACAGACAGAGACACACACAGACAGAGACACACACAGACAGAGACACACACAGACAGAGACACACACAGACAGAGACACACACAGACAGAGACACACACAGACAGAGACACACACAGACAGAGACACACACAGACAGAGACACACACAGACAGAGACACACACAGACAGAGACACACACAGACAGAGACACACACAGACAGAGACACACACAGACAGAGACACACACAGACAGAGACACACACAGACAGAGACACACACAGGCAGAGACACACACAGGCAGAGACACACACAGGCAGAGTCACACACAGACAGAGTCACACACAGGCAGAGACACACACAGACAGAGACACACACAGACAGACACACACAGACAGAGACACACACAGACAGAGACACACACAGACAGAGACACACAGACAGAGACACACACAGACAGAGACACACACAGACAGAGACACACACAGACAGAGACACACACAGACAGAGACACACACAGACAGAGACACACACAGACAGAGACACACACAGACAGAGACACACACAGACAGAGACACACACAGACAGAGACACACACAGACAGAGACACACACAGACAGACACACACAGACAGAGACACACACAGACAGAGACACACAGATAGAGACACACAGACAGAGACACACAGACAGAGACACACACAGACAGAGACACACAGATAGAGACACACAGACAGAGACACACATAGACAGAGACACACACAGACAGAGACACACAGACAGAGACACACACAGACAGACACACACAGACAGAGACACACACAGACAGAGACACACACAGACAGAGACACACACAGACAGAGACACACAGACAGAGACACACACACAGACAGAGACACACACAGACAGACACACACACAGACAGACACACACAGACAGAGACACACACAGACAGAGACACACACAGACAGAGACACAGACAGAGACACACACAGACAGAGACACACACAGACAGAGACACACACAGACAGAGACACACACAGACAGAGACACACACAGACAGAGACACACACAGACAGAGACACACACAGACAGAGACACACACAGACAGAGACACACACAGACAGAGACACACACAGACAGAGACACACACAGACAGAGACACACACAGACAGACACACACAGACAGAGACACACACAGACAGAGACACACAGATAGAGACACACAGACAGAGACACACAGACAGAGACACACACAGACAGAGACACACACAGATAGAGACACACAGACAGAGACACACATAGACAGAGACACACACAGACAGAGACACACACAGACAGAGACACACACAGACAGAGACACACACAGACAGAGACACACACAGACAGAGACACACACAGACAGAGACACACAC
>NW_027010181.1:7500-20884 GCF_036934945.1 Oncorhynchus masou masou
GGATTTGGAGAGAAAGATGCACTTATCTAACAGTCATGTTGCGAAATTTGAGGTCACTCTTTCAAGATAAGCTACCCTGATGTCTTCTCTCTCTCCATCTCCCCTCTCCCTCCTCTACTCTCTCTCTCCCTCTCCCATCTCCCTCCTCTACTCTCTCTCTCCATCTCCCCTCTCCCTCCTCTACTCTCTCCCTCCTCTACTCTCTCTCTCTCCATCTCCCTCTCTCTCCTCTTCTCTCTCCCTCCTCTACTCTCTCCCTCCTCTTCTCTCTCTCCATCTCCCCTCTCCCTCCTCTACTCTCTCCCTCCTCTTCTCTCTCTCCATCTCCCCTCTCCCTCCTCTACTCTCCCTCCTCTACTCTCTTCATCTCCCCTCTCCCTCCTCTACTCTCTTCATCTCCCCTCTCCCTCCTCTACTCTCTTCATCTCCCCTCTCCCTCCTCTACTCTCTTCATCTCCCCTCTCCCTCCTCTACTCTCTTCCACTTCTCTCTCTCCTCTCTTCCACTTCTCTCTCTCCTCTCTCCCTCCTCTACTCTCCTCCACTTCTCTCTCTCCATCTCTCCTCTCCCTCCTCTACTCTCTTCCACTTCTCTCTCTCATCTCCCCTCTCCCTCCTCTACTCTCTTCCACTTCTCTCTCTCCTCTCTTCCACTTCTCTCTCTCCTCTCTCCCTCCTCTACTCTCTTCCACTTCTCTCTCTCCATCTCCCCTCTCCCTCCTCTACTCTCTTCCACTTCTCTCTCTCCTCTCTTCCACTTCTCTCTCTCCTCTCCCCTCTTCCTCCTCTCTCTCCTCTCTTCCTCTTTGACTCTTCTCTCCCTCCTCTCCCCTCTTCTTCCTCTCCCTCCCTCCTTTCCCCTCTTCCTCCTCTCTCTCCCTCTCCCCTCTTCCTCCTCTCTCTCTCCCTCCTCTCCCCTCTTCCTCCCTCTCTCTCTCTCTTCCTCCTCTCTCTCCTCTCTTCCTCTTGACTCTTCTCTTCCTCCTCTTCCTCCTCTCTCTCCCTCCTTTCCCCTCTTCCTCCTCTCTCTCCTCTCTTCCTCCTCTCTCTCCTCTCTTCCACTTTGACTCTTCTCTTCCTCCTTTTCCTCCTCTCTCTCCCTCTCCCCTCTTCCTCCTCTCTCTCCTCTCTTCCTCTTTGACTCTTCTCTTCCTCCTCTCTCTCTTCCTCTCTCCACCCGTACCCAACAGAGGAAATCAGACACATTTAGACTCAGAACAGCATCCTCTATCCTTTATCACCACAACTATTATCACCGCAACCATCAACCAGGCCACCAATCATAATTTAGCCTGACCATTTAACCATGTCATTGATCCAAGCTTCTCAACACGTCAGCCGGGCAACAACAACGCATCCTGCATTATCTGGAGCAGAAGGGGAATTATTCCGCAATTCGTGAGATGTAGAGTATGGTGTGTCAAAGACGTGTTGTGGAGAGCAGAATAGATGCTGTGGAGCCACTATCTGAGGCTGCTTGACTTACACTATATACACAGCGGTATGTGGACACCCCTTTAAATGAGTGATTCGGCTTTTACGGCCCGCATCCTTTGCTGACAGGTCAATACAATCGAGCAAACAGCCAGTGACGTTCAACGTGGCACCGTCAAAGGATACTACGTTTCCAACAAGTCAGTTTGTCAGATTTCTGCCCTGCTCGAGCTGCCCCAGTCAACTGTAGGTGCTGTTATTGTGAAGTGGAGATGTCTAGGAGCAACAATGAGTAGGCCACACAAGCTCACAGAACGGGATCACCAAGTGCTGGGTTGCAACACTCTCTACCGAGTTCCAAACTGCCTCTGGAAGCAACGTCAACATAAGAACTGTTTGTCGGGAGCTTCATGAAGTGTGTTTCCATGGCCGAGTAGCCGCACACAAGCCTAAGATCACCATGTGCAATGGCAAGCGTCAGCTGGAGGGGTGTAAAGCTTGCTGCCATTGGACTCTGGAGCAGTGGAAACATGTTCTCTGTAGTGATGAGTCAGGGTCTGTTTATCATGGTTCAGGCCCATTAGTTCCAGTGAAGGACAATCTTAACGCTACAGCATACAATGACATTCAAGACGATTCTGTGTTTTTGTGGCAACAGTTTGACAATGCCCCTGTGCACAAAGCGAGGTCCATACAGAAATAGTTTGTCTAGATAGGTGTGGAAGAACTTGACTGGCCTGCACATAGCCCTGACCTCAACCCCATATGTTAACATGTATGCACGCATGACTGTACGTGACTTTAGATGAAATCACATGGCTAAACGTACAGTATATATTATATTACATGGCAAGGTTTTATACGACTCTACGGACCAGTTTCCTGGAACCAGATAAGCCTATTTATAGACTGAATAGAATGTTCAATGGCGATAGGTTGAGGTGTAATATAGGACGTGGACACTGGTCATTTATAGTGTATTTCATAAGTTACAGTTCCTCAACTGCTTAGACACAATTCCTGGAACTCAACATTCTCTCAAATCTTCACACAACGGTACAAACCTCTAACTTCTGGGTCACATTTAAAACTTTGCCCTCAGACAACACACACAAGCTGTCAGAAACAGACTCCATGACTGTTACACACTGGAGGGATTCATTCAAAACACTGCTTCCAAAATGTTTAGAAAAGGTTTTCAGAGAAATAATTGGAAACTTTAAAATCACAGCACTGACTATCCAGATAACCCTTTCAGGAACACACTGGTGAGAGAACTTCAAAACACTACTGTAATAAATACCTCTTACATTAGTGGATAAGGGAGTACTACTGTAATAAATACCTCTTACATTAGTGGATAAGGGAGTACTACTGTAATAAATACATGTTGCATTAGTGGATAAGGGAGTACTACTGTAATAAATACCTCTTACATTAGTGGATAAGGGAGTACTACTGTAATAAATACCTCTTACATTAGTGGATAAGGGGATACTACTGTAATAAATACCTCTTACATTAGTGGATAAGGGGATACTACTGTAATAAATACCTCTTACATTAGTGGATAAGGGAGTACTACTGTAATAAATACCTCTTACATTAGTGGATAAGGGGATACTACTGTAATAAATACCTCTTACATTAGTGGATAAGGGGATACTACTGTAATAAATACCTCTTACAATAGTGGATAAGGGAGTACTACTGTAATAAATACCTCTTACATTAGTGGATAAGGGGATACTACTGTAATAAATACCTCTTACATTAGTGGATAAGGGGATACTACTGTAATAAATACCTCTTACATTAGTGGATAAGGGGATACTACTGTAATAAATACCTCTTACATTAGTGTATAAGGGGATACTACTGTAATAAATACCTCTTACAATAGTGGATAAGGGAGTACTACTGTAATAAATACCTCTTACATTAGTGGATAAGGGGATACTACTGTAATAAATACATCTTACATTAGTGGATAAGGGGATACTACTGTAATAAATACCTCTTACATTAGTGGATAAGGGAGTACTACTGTAATAAATACCTCTTACATTAGTGGATAAGGGGATACTACTGTAATAAATACATCTTACATTAGTGGATAAGGGGATACTACTGTAATAAATACATCTTACATTAGTGGATAAGGGAATACTACTGTAATAAATACCTCTTACATTAGTGGATAAGGGAATACTACTGTATATGCTTTTTTGGTCAAAAACCTGACCTTTGAAATGTCACACTGACCAAACATGTAAGGAAGTCTCCATGCACAGTAAAATGCCCCATTTCAAAAAGCTTTATTTCCAAATGCATTAAATGTACAGGTTACTCAGCATCAGTGTTCTCATCATCTCGTCTCAGGTCTGGGTCAGGACATGATATCTCATCAACGTCACCCATTATGTTTGCTCTTGCCAGGCAGCGTAGGCGGTCTGTCTTAGACGGTGAACCGGTGAACCTGGGGTGGTCATTGAACCAGGAGCGAATCAGAGCAGCCCAAATGACAACATCTTGGGCTTGCTCTAGTTGCCCTGGCTCCCCTTGCTGTTGAAGAATGTTATTGTGCAGCTGATCTAGAAGTGGAAGGAGTTGTGCCGTGTTGGACCCACGTCGACATGGCGGTGGAGGACGAACCGAACGCTGATGGCTGCACATAGGGTGACGTTCCTCCCCTCTGGCCAGGAACTTGTGCGACGGCACGGTGACCAATGATGTTCCATCCCCTTTTGTGTCCTTTTGTTAGGTTGAACCCTGCCTAGTCGATGACGATGTGTTCCTGGGGGTCAGCCATGGCATCCAGCTCAAAGATTCAATACAAGAGTAAACACAAACATTTTACTGTACTACAAATACAGTACTGCAGTGTACTACTGTAATGGAAGGAAAGATTGTGTACTGCAGTTACTGTATCACATAACTATACAGTTCTGTATTGATATGCTGGAGAGATGGGCCATACTCTATATACTGTAAAAGTTCTGTACAGTAAAGCAACTACCTGCACATATTGGAATCGTTGTTCCTTAACTCTGTTTGAATTCCTTTCAAAAGGCCCACGGTACAGATGCTTTGTCCTTATGTGGTTCTTCTGAACGATCTGGTCAATGGTGGAAATGCTGATGCTGTCAATCCCTTGGAAGAATACCTGGTCTTCAACTATTTGGGTTTGAATACCCCTCAAATGGATGGCATTATTGGCAATCACCATATTCACCAGGGCAGTCTCCTGAGTCTCCACCTACCTCCATATTCACCAGGGCAGTCTCCTGAGTCTCCACCTACCTCCATATTCAACAGGGCAGTCTCCTAAGTCTCCACCTACCTCCATATTCACCAGGGCAGTCTCCTAAGTCTCCACCTACCTCCATATTCACCAGGGCAGTCTCCTAAGTCTCCACCTACCTCCATATTCACCAGGGCAGTCTCCTAAGTCTCCACTTACCTCCATATTCACCAGGGCAGTCTCCTAAGTCTCCACCTACCTCCATATTCACCAGGGCAGTCTCCTAAGTCTCCACCTACCTCCATATTCACCAGGGCAGTCTCCTGAGTCTCCACCTACCTCCATATTCACCAGGGCAGTCTCCTAAGTCTCCACTTACCTCCATATTCACCAGGGCAGTCTCCTGAGTCTCCACCTACCTCCATATTCACCAGGGCAGTCTCCTAAGTCTCCACCTACCTCCATATTCACCAGGGCAGTCTCCTAAGTCTCCACCTACCTCCATATTCACCAGGGCAGTCTCCTAAGTCTCCACCTACCTCCATATTCACCAGGGCAGTCTCCTAAGTCTCCACCTACCTCCATATTCACCAGGGCAGTCTCCTAAGTCTCCACCTACCTCCATATTCACCAGGGCAGTCTCCTAAGTCTCCACCTACCTCCATATTCACCAGGGCAGTCTCCTAAGTCTCCACTTACCTCCATATTCACCAGGGCAGTCTCCTAAGTCTCCACCTACCTCCATATTCACCAGGGCAGTCTCCTAAGTCTCCACCTACCTCCATATTCACCAGGGCAGTCTCCTGAGTCTCCACCTACCTCCATATTCACCAGGGCAGTCTCCTAAGTCTCCACTTACCTCCATATTCACCAGGGCAGTCTCCTGAGTCTCCACCTACCTCCATATTCACCAGGGCAGTCTCCTAAGTCTCCACCTACATTCATATTCACCAGGACAGTCTCCTAAGTCTCCACCTACATTCATATTCACCAGGGCAGTCTCCTGACTCTCCACCTACCTCCATATTCACCAGGGCAGTCTCCTGACTCTCCACCTACCTCCATATTCACCAAGGCAGTCTCCTGAGTCTCCACATTCCTCCATACTCACCAGGGCAGTCTCCACCAACCTCCATATTCACCAGGGCCGTCTCCTAAGTCTCCACATTCCTCCATACTCACCAGGGCAGTCTCCACCAACCTCCATATTCACCAGGGCAGTCTCCTACGTCTCTGCCTTCCTCCATATTCACCAGGGCAGTCTCCGAAGTCTCCTCCTACCTCCAATAGATGGCCGCCTTTCAGTTCTGCAAAAATGAAAAGTTACCATTACTGACCTATGGTCATCCATTACTGAACTATGGTCATCCATTACTGACCTATGGTCATCCATTACTGACCTATGGTCATCCATTACTGACCTATGGTCATCCATTACTGAACTATGGTCATCCATTACTGAACTATGGTCATCCATTACTGAACTATGGTCATCCATTACTGAACTATGGTCATCCATTACTGAACTATGGTCATCCATTACTTAACTATGGTCATCCATTACTGTGGTAAAAACAACACTGAGATCAAATTGGAGATTATGTCCATATGTACTACAACATTACATGGAGATTATGTCTATATGTACTACAACATTACATGGAGATTATGTCTATATATACTACAACATTACATGGAGATTATGTCTATATGTACTACAACATTACATGGAGATTATGTCTATATGTACTACAACATCACATGGAGATTATGTCTATATGTACTACAACATTACATGGAGATTATGTCTATATGTACTACAACATCACATGGAGATTATGTCTTTATGTACTACAACATTACATGGAGATTATGTCTATATGTACTACAACATCACATGGATCACAGTAACAAGGCAAATGACCTGTTTTCCCTTCTGAAAATACAGACAATGGATTCAACCGTGTAACGGCTTAGGTTGGGTTCCACTAGCTGTCCAGCTTCTCTCATAGTCATCACATGTATGAGCACATGATGAGCTCGGGTGGCACGGATTTCATCTGAGATTACTTGTCGTTGTTGTTGTTGTTGTCCTCGTCCTCTTCCTCTCTGTTGTCTTGCAACTTGGGCATTGTTAGGATCCATTGTTCCACAGCACATGGACACGCCTCTAGGCCCGCCTCTAGGCCCGCCTCTAGGCCCTATTGATTGATCCTGCCATTCTGATTGGTGTTTTAACAATTTTGAGGCTTAGTGTTTGCACCTGGAGAAAAGTGTGTTCTTTGAGTTTAGGTTGTGATGACTTGAGTTAACTGTATTGAGAGCATGTGTTTGCTGAATGAATATATACCGCGATGAATGATTTATTTGGTCACTTTTGTGTAAGGTTTTGCAGGAAGCGTTTTGAATATTGAAACGTTTGGATACAGGTGAATAGTGTTTACGGTTATGGGAAATGTGTGTGTGTTTTGGGAATGACGTAAGGGTTTTTGTGCTACAGGAACATGTTTTTGTGTTTAACGCAATTGAGAAAAACTGTAAGAGTCCATTAAAATCAAATGTATTTGATCCCAAAATTTTTTTTCTAAATAAATCACAATTTTTGTCTTATGGATCAATTCACGATGAGGACTTTTTGTAACTTATATTAAACATGAAACTTCTGATTCCAGTCCAATCTGTTTAAATTAAGAAATGTCCCATTGCGATTTTAGAAGGAAGCTAGTGGAAATGTCGTGCTTTTATACCTCATATCCAGACAATGTTGAAGATGATTCATCTTGTGCCGGAGATACCTAATTAGCTACAGTTTGTCCAAGTCCCATCTAGCATGTTTTAGTAATCTCATAGAGAATAATCTGGACTGGATCAAAAAACAAACATCCCCAATGGGCCTAATACTCATTAAAGTTTGGAGCCTCTTGTGATGCTTTACTCTGTGGAACCAACTGTGATGAGAGAGAATCTGACAGTTTACTTTTGAAAAAGTAACGCTTGAAAACCTGGGAGAGAAGACGAGGACTGAATCTGGGAGCTCTTGGCAGTTCAAGGGACCTTCACATCCAGATTTTAACACCAATCTCTTAGTTTCCTCCAACTTGCATTCAGAAAATGGGCAATTTATCCAGAGTTCCGTAAAGAAAAAAATGACAGAAAAACTTGTCTGTCTTTTCAACAGTGGTAGAAAAATCCCTTCTCGGTTTCATCTCTGCGTGGTTGCTGCTAATTAGTGCACCGAGTGTATTACCCATGAGGCAGTTGAACCCTTGCTCCCCGTCGACGTTGAACTAGGCACTGCTAAAATAAAAAGAGGATCAAACTATTTTATGGAAGTTGTGAGAAAGCCATATCTGCATCAGTGTAGTGCACTGTATAGGGAATAGGGTGCCATTTTGGACAAAGCCCACAGATTGAAAAAGAGCTGTGCTATTGAACCTCGGCTGGGGGGGACGAAAAGAGGAGAGGAGGAGAACAGGGTGATGCAGGCAGGAAGTTTCATCGTTAAAGGTCTCAGAAGACAAAATGTGCTGAGAATGTCTGATTTCATGTTGTTTTGTCATCTTAGCTAAATAGACGTTGTCATACGTTGGTACAGAAGGCCTTTACGTTAGTAGGCCAAAATAAGGAAGGTTAAATATGACTAAGATTGGAGGAAATAGAAATGTCTTTATGCACAAATATTGATATAATAACCGTCGTATCGAAGTAAACCTGGAGTCAAGATTACATGTTGTGTGGTCCACCCACTATGACTGGGGAAAGCATGCCTTTTATTAAGCTTCAGATTAAATACAGGGTGATGAACTTCACAGGGGTTGAAAGGTAAATGGTGATGAGCTTGATGGGTCTTATTCTGGGGACATGATGATCGATGCTTGGCTGCTGTTTGACAAATACAAATAATTGTGGTCTTTTGTCCATAATAATCTCATCATGTAAGCTTTACCAGCACTGTATCCACCAGCCAACAGCCTATAATGCAAATGCGTTTGTGCCAAAACCATCAGCAGAGGTGAAAATGCGATGGAAACCCATTGAATTTGGTGAATGGGAATTTAACCGCAAAAGTTATTTTTATGGGCACTACATCACTACATCTTCACTACATCACACACAACCTTTAATCCACAACAAGTCCATTTTAGGGAAACACATCTCTGGTGGGAAAATACATATATTGTATTTATTCCAATTTTTGAATGTTCACATGGAAATCTGGTCGCCAAATGGATGGAAACCGAGGTAGGCCTTGGAATACATCCACAGGTACACATCCAATTGACTCAAATGATGCCAATTAGCCTATCAGAAGCTTCTAAAGCCATGACATCATTTTCTGGAATATTCCAAGCTGTTTAAAGCCTTAGTCAACTTAATTTATGTAAACTTCTGACCCACTGAAATTGCGATACAGTGAAATATAAGTGAAATAGTCTGTTTGAAAATGACTTGTGACATGCACAAAGTATATGTCCTAACCGACTTGCCAAAACTATATTTTGTGAACAAGAAATTTGTGTAGTGGTTAAAAAACAAGTTTTAATGAGTCCATCCTAAGTGTATGTTACCTTCCGACTTAAACTGTAGTGTTGATTAACGTAATGATTCAGAATTGTGTGGATATTTTAAAAGCCTATAATTTCCAAATTTAACTGACGCACCTTTAAAACCAAGATGTTTTTCCGTCAACTTTAGCATCCAGACAACTTTTTGCTGACTTTTCTTTATATACGTATGAAAGTTATTGCTGGCCACAAAGACTCTAGTTTTATTTCCGCCAAACGACCTAGTCATGATTACGGTAAAGTTCTGCCTACCGCTTAGAGCCAACGACTCCTTGATCTGGAAATGTGGTCGGAGGTTCCGTGTGCAATTGCGAAGCCTCCGGATGACAACCAAATCGAGCTCCATACCTCATCCTGGGCACTTCTCAAATGTTGTATAGCATTGACATATTGACACGATTGGTTGACAGTAGGTGGGGGCGGGAGCTCCTGTATAAACACAAACTCACTTCCTTGACAACTTATTTCACAACAGCTCTGCTCTGGTCCATGAAGCGCAAGAAGTATGAAGCCCTGACTTTAACAGAGTGTCAAAGTAAATGCTGCACGGTCAAATGCAGAGAGGGGAATGACCATAGAGGACCTTTTAGTATGAAATGTAGCTGCAGTGCTGAGGCACCACGCTCTTAAACACTTAGTGGTTGCTAGGCAGTGCCCTGTTTCCCATCCTCCTGGCAGTTCTAAACTTTTCAAGGCATGTCACTTCACCCATCTCTTTGCACCACTAAGTATGCACTGTTAGCCAGCCAGCTATTGTCGTTCTTTTAAGTAACGGAACGCAATCAACCTTGCTAGCTAGCCAGCTAGCCCCCGAATAGCAGCACTGTAGAAACTATTACACTCGACGGAACGACTTGATTAGTGTAGTGTCAACATCGCAACCACTACCAGCTAGCCTACTCCAGCAGTACTGTTTCATTTCAATCATCTTAGTCAATAAGATTCTTGCTACGTAAGCTTAACTTTCTGAACATTCGAGACGTGTAGTCCACTTGTCATTCCAATCTCCTTTGCATTAGCGTAGCCTCTTCTGTACCCTGTTAACTATGTGTCTATCTATCCCTGTTCTCTCCTCTCTGCACAGACCATACAAACGCTCCACACCGCGTGGCCGCGGCCACCCTAATCTGGTGGTCCCAGCGCGCACGACCCACGTGGAGTTCCTGGTCTCCGGTAGCCTCTGGAACTGCCGATCTGCGGCCAACAAGGCAGAGTTCATCTCAGCCTATGCCTCCCTCCAGTCCCTCGACTTCCTGGCACTGACGGAAACATGGATCACCACAGATAACACTGCTACTCCTACTGCTCTCTCTTCGTCCACCCACGTGTTCTCGCACACCCCGAGAGCTTCTGGTCAGCGGGGTGGTGGCACCGGGATCCTCATCTCTCCCAAGTGGTCATTCTCTCTCTCTCCCCTTACCCATCTATCTATCGCCTCCTTTGAATTCCATGCTGTCACAGTTACCAGCCCTTTCAAGCTTAACATTCTTATCATTTATCGCCCTCCAGGTTCCTCGGAGAGTTCATCAATGAGCTTGATGCCTTGATAAGCTCCTTTCCTGAGGACGGCTCACCTCTCACAGTCCTGGGCGACTTTAACCTCCCCACGTCTACCTTTGACTCATTCCTCTCTGCCTCCTTCTTTCCACTCCTCTCCTCTTTTGACCTCACCCTCTCACCTTCCCCCTACTCACAAGGCAGGCAATACGCTCGACCTCATCTTTACTAGATGCTGTTCTTCCACTAACCTCACTGCAACTCCCCTCCAAGTCTCCGACCACTACCTTGTATCCTTTTCCCTCTCGCTCTCATCCAACACTTCCCACACTGCCCCTACTCGGATGGTATCGCGCCGTCCCAACCTTCGCTCTCTCTCCCCCGCTACTCTTTCCTCTTCCATCCTTTCATCTCTTCCCTCTGCTCATACCTTCTCCAACCTTTCTCCTGACTCTGCCTCCTCAACCCTCCTCTCTTCCCTTTCTGCATCCTTTGACTCTCTATGTCCCCTATCCTCCAGGCCGGCTCGGTCCTCCCCTCCCGCTCCGTGGCTCGATGACTCATTGCGAGCTCACAGAACAGAGCTCCGGGCAGCCGAGCGGAAATGGAGGAAAACCCGCCTCCCTGCGGACCTGGCATCCTTTCACTCCCTCCTCTCTACATTTTCCTCCTCTGTCTCTGCTGCTAAAGCCACTTTCTACCACTCTAAATTCCAAGCATCTGCCTCTAACCCTAGGAAGCTCTTTGCCACCTTCTCCTCCCTTCTGAATCCTCCTCCCCCTCCCCCCCTCCTCCCTCTCTGCAGATGACTTCGTCAACCATTTTGAAAAGAAGGTCGACGACATCCGATCCTCGTTTGCTAAGTCAAACGACACCGCTGGTTCTGCTCACACTGCCCTACCCTGTGCTCTGACCTCTTTCTCCCCTCTCTCTCCAGATGAAATCTCGCTTCTTGTGACGGCCGCCCGCCCAACAACCTGCCCGCTCGACCCTAACCCCTCCTCTCTCCTCCAGACCATTTCCGGGGACCTTCTCCCTTACCTCACCTCGCTCATCAACTCATCCCTGACCGCTGGCTACGTCCCTTCCGTCTTCAAGAGAGCGAGAGTTGCACCCCTTCTGAAAAAACCTACACTCGATCCCTCCGATGTCAACAACTACAGACCAGTATCCCTTCTTTCTTTTCTCTCCAAAACTCTTGAACGTGCCGTCTTTGGCCAGCTCTCCCTCTATCTCTCTCAGAATGACCTTCTTGATCCAAATCAGTCAGGTTTCAAGACTAGTCATTCAACTGAGACTGCTCTTCTCTGCATCACGGAGGCGCTCCGCACTGCTAAAGCTAACTCTCTCTCCTCTGCTCTCATCCTTCTAGACCTATCGGCTGCCTTCGATACTGTGAACCATCAGATCCTCCTCTCCACCCTCTCCGAGTTGGGCATCTCCGGCGCGGCCCACGCTTGATTGCGTCCTACCTGACAGGTCGCTCCTACCAGGTGGCGTGGCGAGAATCTGTCTCCTCGCCACGCGCTCTCACCACTGGTGTCCCCCAGGGCTCTGTTCTAGGCCCTCTCCTATTCTCGCTATACACCAAGTCACTTGGCTCTGTCATAACTTCACATGGTCTCTCCTATCATTGCTATGCAGACGACACACAATTAATCTTCTCCTTTCCCCCTTCTGATGACCAGGTGGCGAATCGCATCTCTGCATGTCTGGCAGACATATCAGTGTGGATGACGGATCACCACCTCAAGCTGAACCTCGGCAAGACGGAGCTGCTCTTCCTCCCGGGGAAGGACTGCCCGTTCCATGATCTCGCCATCACGGTTGACAACTCCATTGTGTCCTCCTCCCAGAGCGCTAAGAACCTTGGCGTGATCCTGGACAACACCCTGTCGTTCTCAACCAACATCATGGCGGTGGCCCGTTCCTGTAGGTTCATGCTCTACAACATCCGCAGAGTACGACCCTGCCTCACCCAGGAAGCGGCGCAGGTCCTAATCCAGGCACTTGTCATCTCCCGTCTGGATTACTGCAACTCGCTGTTGGCTGGGCTCCCTGCCTGTGCCATTAAACCCCTACAACTCATCCAGAACGCCGCAGCCCGTCTGGTGTTCAACCTTCCCAAGTTCTCTCACGTCACCCCGCTCCTCCGCTCTCTCCACTGGCTTCCAGTTGAAGCTCGCATCCGCTACAAGACCATGGTGCTTGCCTACGGAGCTGTGAGGGGAACGGCACCGCAGTACCTCCAGGCTCTGATCAGGCCCTACACCCAAGCAAGGGCACTGCGTTCATCCTCCTCTGGCCTGCTCGCCTCCCTACCATTGAGGAAGTACAGTTCCCGCTCAGCCCAGTCAAAACTGTTCGCTGCTCTGGCCCCCCAATGGTGGAACAAACTCCCTCACGACGCCAGGACAGCGGAGTCAATCACCACCTTCCGGAGACACCTGAAACCCCACCTCTTCAAGGAATACCTAGGATAGGATAAGTAATCCTTTCACCCCCCCCCCTTAATGACTTAGATGCACTATTGTAAAGTGGCTGTTCCACTGGATGTCAGAAGGTGAATTCACCAATTTGTAAGTCGCTCTGGATAAGAGCGTCTGCTAAATGACTTAAATGTAAATGTAAATGTTTTCTGAACC
>NW_027010181.1:21384-35083 GCF_036934945.1 Oncorhynchus masou masou
AACAGTGCATACTTAGTGGTGCAAAGAGATGGGTGAGAAGTGACATGCCTTGAAAAGTTTAGAACTGCTAGGAGGATGGGAAACAGGGCACTGCCTAGCAACACTAAGTGTTTGGAGCGTGGTGCCTCAGCACTGCAGCTACATTTCATACTAAAAGGTCCTCTATGGTCATTCCCCTCTCTGCATTTGACCGTACAGCATTTACTTTGACACTCTGTTAAAGTCAGGACTTCATACTTCTTACTTGCTTCATGGACCAGAGCAGAGCTGTTGTGAAATAAGTTGTCAAGGAAGTGAGTTTGTGTTTATACAGGGCTCCCGCCCCACCTACTGTCAACCAATCGTGTCAATATGTCAATGCTATACAACATTTGAAGTGCCCAGGATGAGGTATGGAGCTCGATTTAGTTGTCATCCGGGAGGCTCTGCAATTGCACACGGAACCTCCGACCACATTTCCAGATCAAGAATTCGTTGACTCTAATGGTGACAGAACTTTACCGTAATCATGACTGTTCGTTTTGGCGGAAATAAAACTAGAGTCTTTGTGGCCAGCAATAACTTTCATACGTATATAAAGAAAAGTCAGCAAAAGTTGTCTGGATGCTAAAGTTGACGGAAAAACATCTTGGTTTTAAAGGTGCGTCAGTTAAATTTGGAAATTATAGGCTTTTAAAATATCCACAATTCTGAATCATTACGTTAATCAACACTACAGTTTAAGTCAGAAGGTAACATACATAGGATGGACTCATTAAAACTTGTTTTTAACCACTACACAAATTTCTTGTTCACAAAATATAGTTTTGGCAAGTCGGTTAGGACATATACTTTGTGCATGTCACAAGTCATTTTTCAAACAGACTATTTCACTTATATTTCACTGTATCGCAATTTCAATTAGGTCAGAAGTTTACATAAATTAAGTTGACTAAGGCTTTAAACAGCTTGGAATATTCCAGAAAATGATGTCATGGCTTTCGCTTCTGATAGGCTAATTGGCATCATTTGAGTCAATTGGATGTACCTGGATGTATTCCAAGGCCTACCTCGGTTTCCATCCATTTGGCGACCAGATTTCCATGTGAACATTCAAAAATTGGAATAAATACAATATATGTATTTTCCCACCAGAGATGTGTTTCCCTAAAATGGACTTGTTGTGGATTAAAGGTTGTGTGTGATGTAGTAGAAGATGTAGTGATGTAGTGCCCATAAAAATAACTTTTTGCGGTTAAATTCCCATTCACCAAATTCAATGGGTTTCCATCGCATTTTCACCTCTGCTGATGGTTTTGGCACAAACGCATTTGCATTATAGGCTGTTGGCTGGTGGATACAGTGCTGGTAAAGCTTACATGATGAGATTATTATGGACAAAAGACCACAATTATTTGTATTTGTCAAACAGCAGCCAAACATCGATCATCATGTCCCCAGAATAAGACCCATCAAGCTCATCACCATTTACCTTTCAACCCCCTGTGAAGTTCATCACCCTGTATTTAATCTGAAGCTTAATAAAGGCATGCTTTCCCCAGTCATAGTGGGTTTGGACCACACAACATGTAATCTTGACTCCAGGTTTACTTACGTCTGACGGTTATTATATCAATATTTGTGCATAAAGACATTTCTATTTCCTCCAATCTTAGTCATATTTAACCTTCCTTATTTTGGCCTACTAACGTAAAGGCCTTCTGTACCAACGTGTGACAACGTCTATTTAGCTAAGATGACAAAACAACATGAAATCAGACATTCTCAGCACATTTTGTCTTCTGAGACCTTTAACGATGAAACTTCCTGCCTGCATCACCCTGTTCTCCTCCTCTCCTCTTTTCGTCCCCCCAGCCGGGTTCAATAGCACAGCTCTTTTTCAATCTGTGGGCTTTGTCCAAAATGGCACCCTATTCCCTATACAGTGCACTACACTGATGCAGATATGGCTTTCTCACAACTTCCATAAAATAGTTTGATCCTCTTTTTATTTTAGCAGTGCCTAGTTCAACGTCGACGGGAGCAAGGGTTCAACTGCCTCATGGGTAATACACTCGGTGCACTAATTAGCAGCAACCACGCAGAGATGAAACCGAGAAGGGATTTTTCTACCACTGTTGAAAAGACAGACAAGTTTTTCTGTCATTTTTTCTTTACGGAACTCTGGATAAATTGCCCATTTTCTGAATGCAAGTTGGAGGAAACTAAGAGATTGGTGTTAAAATCTGGATGTGAAGGTCCTTGAACTGCCAGAGCTCCCAGATTCAGTCCTCGTCTTCTCTCCCAGGTTTCCAAGCGTTACTTTTTTCAAAAGTAAACTGTCAGATTCTCTCTCATCACAGTTGGTTCCACAGAGTAAAGCATCACAAGAGGCTCCAAACTTTAATGAGTATTAGGCCCATTGGGGATGTTTGTTTTTTGATCCAGTCCAGATTATTCTCTATGAGATTACTAAAACATGCTAAGATGGGACTTGGACAAACTGTAGCTAATTAGGTATCTCCGGCACAAGATGAATCATCTTCAACATTGTCTGGATATGAGGTATAAAAGCACGACATTTCCACTAGCTTCCTTCTAAAATCGCAATGGGACATTTCTTAATTTAAACAGATTGGACTGGAATCAGAAGTTTCATGTTTAATATAAGTTACAAAAAGTCCTCATCGTGAATTGATCCATAAGACAAAAATTGTGATTTATTTAGAAAAAAAATTTTGGGATCAAATACATTTGATTTTAATGGACTCTTACAGTTTTCTCAATTGCGTTAAACACAAAAACATGTTCCTGTAGCACAAAAACCCTTACGTCATTCCCAAAACACACACACATTTCCCATAACCGTAAACACTATTCACCTGTATCCAAACGTTTCAATATTCAAAACGCTTCCTGCAAAACCTTACACAAAAGTGACCAAATAAATCATTCATCGCCGGTATATATTCATTCAGCAAACACATGCTCTCCAATACAGTTAACTCAAGTCATCACAACCTAAACTCAAAGAACACACTTTTCTCCAGGTGCAAACACTAAGCCTCAAAATTGTTAAAACACCAATCAGAATGGCAGGATCAATCAATAGGGCCTAGAGGCGGGCCTAGAGCGGGCCTAGAGGCGTGTCCATGTGCTGTGGAACAATGGATCCTAACAATGCCCAAGTTGCAAGACAACAGAGAGGAAGAGGACGGGACAACAACAACAACAACGACAAGTAATCTCAGATGAAATCCCCGTGCCACCCGAGCTCATCATGTGCTCATACATGTGATGACTATGAGAAGCTGGACAGCTAGTGGAACCTAACCTAAGCCGTTACGGTTGAATCCATTGTCTGTATTTTCAGAAGGAAAACAGGTCATTTGCCTTGTTACTGTGATCCATGTGATGTTGTAGTACATATAGACATAATCTCCATGTAATGTTGTAGTACATAAAGACATAATCTCCATGTGATGTTGTAGTACATATAGACATAATCCATGTAATGTTGTAGTACATATAGACATAATCTCCATGTGATGTTGTAGTACATATAGACATAATCTCCATGTAATGTTGTAGTACATATAGACATAATCTCCATGTAATGTTGTAGTATATATAGACATAATCTCCATGTAATGTTGTAGTACATATAGACATAATCTCCATGTAATGTTGTAGTACATATAGACATAATCTCCAATTTGATCTCAGTGTTGTTTTTACCACAGTAATGGATGACCATAGTTCAGTAATGGATGACCATAGTTTAGTAATGGATGACCATAGTTTAGTAATGGATGACCATAGTTCAGTAATGGATGACCATAGTTCAGTAATGGATGACCATAGTTAAGTAATGGATGACCATAGGTCAATGGATGACCATAGGTCAGTAATGGATGACTTTTCATAGGTGCAGTAATGGACCATAGGTCAGTAATGGATGACCATAAGGAGACTGTAATGGTAACTATTCAGGTTGGTGCAGAACTGAAGGCGGCCATCTATTGGAGGTAGGAGGAGACTTCGGAGACTGCCCTGGTGAATATGGAGGAAGGCAGAGAGAGACGTAGGAGACTGCCCTGGTGAATATGGAGGTTGGTGGAGACTGCCCTGGTAGTATGGAGGAATGTGGAGACTTAGGGAGGCCCTGGTGAATATGGAGGTTGGTGGAGACTGCCCTGGTGAGTATGGAGGAATGTGGAGACTCAGGAGACTGCCCTTGAATATGGAGGTAGGTGGAGAGTCAGGAGACTGCCCTGGTGAATATGGAGGTAGGTGGAGAGTCAGGAGACTGCCCTGGTGAATATGAATGTAGGTGGAGACTTAGGAGACTGTCCTGGTGAATATGAATGTAGGTGGAGACTTAGGGAACTGCCCTGGTGAATATGGAGGTAGGTGGAGACTCAGGAGACTGCCCTGGTGAATATGGAGGTAAGTGGAGACTTAGGAGACTGCCCTGGTGAATATGGAGGTAGGTGGAGACTCAGGAGACTGCCCTGGTGAATATGGAGGTAGGTGGAGACTTAGGAGACTGCCCTGGTGAATATGGAGGTAGGTGGAGACTTAGGAGACTGCCTGGTGAATATGGAGGTAGGTGGAGACTTAGGAGACTGCCCTGGTGAATATGGTGGTGGAGACTTAGGAGACTGCCCTGGTGAATATGGAGGTAATGTGGAGACTTAGGAGACTGCCCTGGTGAATATGGAGGTAGGTGGAACTTAGGAGACTGCCCTGGTGAATATGGAGGTAGGTGGAGACTTAGGAGACTGCCCTGGTGAATATGGAGGTAGGTGGAGACTTAGGAGACTGCCTGGTGAATATGGAGGTAGGTGGAGACTTAGGAGACTGCCCTGGTGAATATGGAGGTAGGTGGAGACTCAGGAGACTGCCCTGGTGAATATGGAGGTAAGTGGAGACATTTGAGGAGACTGCCCTGGTGAATATGGAGGTAGGTGGAGACTCCAGGAGACTGCCCTGGTGAATATGGAGTAGGTGGAGACTTAGGAACTGCCCTGGTGAATATGGAGGTAGGTGGAGACTTAGGAGACTGCCCTGGTGAATATGGAGGATAAGTGGAGACTTAGGAGACTGCCTGGTGAATATGGAGGTAGGTGGAGACTTAGGAGACTGCCCTGGTGAATATGGAGGTAGGTGGAGACTTAGGAACATCATTGGTCCCTGGTGAATATGGGCCAGGTGGGAGCTTAGGAGACAGCCATCCGTTCGGTGAATATGGAGGTAGGTGGGTCCAGACACGGAGACTGCCCTGGTGAATATGGAGGTAGGTGGAGACTCAGGAGACTGCCCTGGTGAATATGGTGATTGCCAATAATGCCATCCATTTGGGGGTATTCAAACCCAAATAGTTGAAGACCAGGTATTCTTCCAAGGGATTGACAGCATTTCCACCTTTGGACCAGATCGTTGAAGAATTCCTCAGATCACATATAGGACAAAGCATCTGTACCGTGGGCCTTTTGAAAGGAATTCAAACAGAGTTAAGGAACAACGATTCCAATATGTGAGGTAGTTGCTTTACTGTACAGAACTTTTACAGTATATAAGTAGTACCCATCTCTCCAGCATATCAATACAGAACTGTATAGTTATGTGATACAGTAACTGCAGTACACAATCTTTCCTTCCATTACAGTAGTACACTGCAGTACTGTATTTGTAGTACAGTAAAATGTTTTATGTTTACTCTTGTATTGAATCTTTGATCTGGATGCTCATTCCCTAATGGCAGACCCCAAGGAGCTTCCCCTCATCGACTAGGCAGGGTTCAACCTAACAAAAAGACACAAAATGGGGATGGAACATAATGGTCACCGTGCCCGTATTTATTACAAGTTCCTGGCCAGAGGGGAGGATTTATTACGTCACCCTATGTAAGAGGTATTTATTACAGTAGTATCATCCATAATGTAAAAAATTTTATTCCTCCACCGCCATGTGACGTGGGTCCCTTACACGGCACAACTCCTTCCACTTCTAGATATTTATTACAGCTGCACAATAACATTCTTCAACAGCCAAGGGGAGCCAGGGCAATTACAGTAGCAAGCCCAAGATGTTGTCATTATTCCCTTATCCACTAATGTAACATGTATTTATTACAGTAGTATTCCCTCCACTAATGTAAAGTTCATTATGACCACCCCAGGTTCACAGGTTCACCGTCATGTATTTAGACAGACCGCCTACACTGCCTGTAAGAGGTAAACATAATGGTATCCCCTTATCCACTTGATGAGATATCATGTCCTGACCCAGACCTGATGTAAGAGGTATGATGAGAACACTGATGCTGAGTAACCTGTACATTTAATGCATTTGGAAATAAAGCTTTTGAAATGGGGCATTTTACTGTGCATGGAGACTAATGTAAAGTGTTTGGACTTCCTTACAGTTTGTGACATTTCAAATGTCAGGTTTTTTGACCAAAAAAAAGCATATACAGTAGTACTCCCTTATCCACTAATGTAAGAGGTATTTATTACAGTAGTACTCCCTTATCCACTAATGTAAGGGTATTTATTACAGTACTATCCACCAATGTAGTCCCATATCCACTAATGTAAGTTGTATTTATTACAGTAGTACTCCTTATCCACTAATGTAAGAGGTATTTATTACAGTAGTACTCCCTTATCCACTAATGTAAGAGGTATTTATTACAGTAGTTTCCCCTTATCCACTAATGTAAGAGGTATTTATTACAGTAGTATCCCCTTATCCACTAATGTAAGAGGTATTTATTACAGTAGTACTCCCTTATCCACTATTGTAAAAGGTATTTATTACAGTAGTATCCCACTTATCCACTAATGTAAAGGTATTTATTACAGTAGTATCCCTTATCCACTAATGTAAGAGGTATTTATTACAGTAGTTTCCCCTTATCCACTAATGTAAGAGGTATTTATTACAGTAGTATCCCCTTATCCACTAATGTAAGAGGTATTTATTACAGTAGTACTCCCTATCCACTATTGTAAGAGGTATTTATTACAGTAGTATCCCCTTATCCACTAATGTAAGGGTATTTATTACAGTAGTATCCCCTTATCCACTAATGTAAGAGGTATTTATTACAGTAGTACTCCCCTTATCCACTAATGTAAGAGGTATTTATTTTCAGTAGTATCCCCTTATCCACTAATGTAAGAGGTATTTATTACAGTAGTATCCCCTTATCCACTAATGTAAGAGGTATTTATTACAGTAGTACTCCCTTATCCACTAATGTAAGAGGTATTTATTACAGTAGTACTCCACTTATCCACTAATGCAACATGTATTTATTACAGTAGTACTCCTTATCCACTAATGTAAAGAATTATTTATTACAGTAGTACTCCTTATCCACTAATGTAAGAGGTATTTATTACAGTACTGTTTGAAGTTCTCTCACCATTGTGTTCCTGAAAGGTTATCTGGATAGTCAGTGCTGTGATTTTAAAGTTTCCAATTATTTCTCTGAAAACCTTTTCTAAACATTTTGGAAGCAGTGTTTTGAATGAATCCCTCCAGTGTGTAACAGTCATGGAGTCTGTGTTTCTGACAGCTTGTGTGTGTTGTCTGAGGGCAAAGTTTTAAATGTGACCCAGAAGTTAGAGGTTTGTACCGTTGTGTGTGAAGATTTGAGAGAATGTTGAGTTCCAGGAATTGTGTCTAAGCAGTTGAGGAACTGTAACTTATGAAATACACTATAAATGACCAGTGTCCACGTCCTATATTACACCTCAACCTATCGCCATTGAACATTCTATTCAGTCTATAAATAGGCTTATCTGGTTCCAGGAAACTGGTCCGTAGAGTCGTATAAAACCTTGCCATGTAATATAATATATACTAATACGTTTAGCCATGTGATTTCATCTAAAGTCACGTACAGTCATGCGTGCATACATGTTAACATATGGGGTTGAGGTCAGGGCTATGTGCAGGCCAGTCAAGTTCTTCCACACCTATCTAGACAAACTATTTCTGTATGGACCTCGCTTTGTGCACAGGGGCATTGTCAAACTGTTGCCACAAAAACACAGAATCGTCTTGAATGTCATTGTATGCTGTAGCGTTAAGATTGTCCTTCACTGGAACTAATGGGCCTGAACCATGATAAACAGACCCAGACCATTAGTCCTCCTCCATCTCATCACTATGCAGAGCTAAGCGTTCTCTGCGTTTCCACTGCCAGATCCATCAGAGTCAATGGCAGCAAGCTTTACACCTCTCAGCTGGCGCTTGCCATTGCACATGGTGATCTTAGGCTTGTGTGCGGCTACTCGGCCATGGAAACACACTTCATGAAGCTCCCGACAAACAGTTCTTATGTTGACGTTGCTTCCAGAGGCAGTTGGAACTCGGTAGAGTGTTGCAACCCAGCACTTGGTGATCCCGTTCTGTGAGCTTGTGTGGCCTACTCATTGTTGCTCCTGACATCTCCACTTCACAATAACAGCACCTACAGTTGACTGGGGCAGCTCGAGCAGGGCAGAAATCTGACAGACTGACTTGTTGGAAACATAGTATCCTTTGACGGTGCCACGTTGACGTCACTGGCTGTTTTGCTCGATGTATTGACCTGTCAGCAAAGGATGCGGGCCGTAAAAGCCGAATCACTCATTTAAAGGGGTGTCCACATACCGCTGTGTATATAGTGTAAGTCAAGCAGCCTCAGATAGTGGCGCCACAGCATCTATTCTGCTCTCCACAACACGTCTTTGACACACCATACTCTACATCTCACCGAATGCGGAATAATTCCCCTTCTGCTCCAGATAATGCAGGATGCATTGTTGTTGCCCGGCTGACGTGTTGAGAAGCTTGGATCAATGACATGGTTAAATGGTCAGGCTAAATTATGATTGGTGGCCTGGTTGATGGTTGCGGTGATAATAGTTGTGGTGATAAAGGATAGAGGGATGCTGTTCTGAGTCTAAATGTGTCTGATTTCCTCTGTTGGGTACGGGTGGAGAGAGAAGAGAGAGAGGAGGAAGAGAAGAGTCAAGAGGAAGAGAGGAGAGAGGAGGAAGAGGGGAGAGGAGGAGAGAGAGGAGGAAGAGGGGAGAGGGAGAGAGAGGAGGAAAAGGAGGAAGAGAAGAGTCAAAGAGGAAGAGAGGAGAGAGAGGGAGGAAGAGAGGAGAGAGAGGAGGAAGAGGGAAAGGAGGGAGAGAGAGGAGGAAGAGGAGGAAGAAGAGTCAAAGAGGAAGAGGAGAGAGAGGGAGGAAGAGAGGAGAGAGAGGAGGAAGAGGGGAGAGGAGGGAGAGAGAGGAGGAAGAGGAGAGAGGGAGAGAGAGGAGGAAGAGGGAAAGGAGGGAGGAGAGAGGAGGAAGAGGGGGAGAGGAGGGAGAGAAGAGTCAAAGAGGAAGAGAGAGAGAGAGGAGGAAGAGGGGGAGAGGAGAGGAGAAGTGGAAGAGAGGAGAGAGAGAGTGGAAGAGAGTAGAGGGGGAGAGGGGGAGATGGAGAGAGAGAAGTGGAAGAGAGTAGAGAGGGAGAGAGGAGAGAGAGAAGTGGAAGAGAGGAGAGACAGATGGAAGAGTAGAGGGAGGGAGAGGAGATGGAGAGAGAGAAGTGGAAGAGAGTAGGAGAGGGAGAGGGGGAGATGGAGAGAGAGAAGTGGAGGGAGACTAGAGGAGGGAGAGAGGAGAAGTGGAAGAGGAGAGAGAGAAGTGGAAGAGAGTAGAGGAGGGAGAGGGGGAGATGAAGAGAGTAGAGAGGAGGGAGAGGGGAGATGAAGAAGAGAGTAGAGGAGGGAGAGGGGAGATGAAGAGAGTAGAGGAGGGAGAGGGAGATGAAGAGAGTAGGGGAGGGAAGTAGAGGAGGGAGAGGGAGATGGAGAGAGAGAAGAGGGAGAGAGTAGAGGAGGGAGAGGGGAGATGGAGAGAGAGAAGAGGAGGGAGAGAGTAGAGGAGGGAGAGAGAGAGGAGAGAGAGGAGATGGAGAGAGAGGAGGGAGGGAGAGAGTAGAGGAGGGAGAGGAGATGGAGAGAGAGAGTAGAGGGAGGGAGATGGGAGAGGGAGAGAGAGTAGAGGAGGGAGAGGGGAGATGGAGAGAGAGAAGACATCAGGGTATCTTATCTTGAAAGAGTGACCTCAAATTTCATAACATGACTGTTAGATAAGTGCATCTTTCTCTCCAAATCCTCATTATAGCATTACGTTGTGAAAAGGAGAACCTCATTATAGCATTACATTGTGAACGGAGTTGAATCCTCATTATAGAATTGCCTATGAGCAGGAGTTAAATCCTCATTTTAGCATTGCGTTGTGAGCAGGAGTCAAATCCTCATTATAGCATTACGTTGTGAGCAGGAGTCAAATCCTCATCATAGCATTACGTTGTGAGCAGGGAGTCAAATCCTCATCATAGCATTACGTTTGTGAGCAGGAGTCAAATCCTCATTTTAGCATTACGTTGTGAGCAGGAGTCAAATCCTCATTTTAGCATTACGTTGTGAGCAGAATTGAAATCCTCATTATAGCATTACGTTGTGAGCAGGAGTCAAATCCTCATTATAGCATTACGTTGTCAGCAGGAGTCAAATCCTCATTATAGCATTGCGTTGTGAGCAGGAGTCAAATCCTCATTTTAGCATTACGTTGTGAGCAGTGGTGGTCTTCTGGTCTTCTGTTTCTGATTGACATCTCCAATTCGAGAATCCTGTCTAATACTCTACCTAGAAAAGGCCTTATACAAAGGCTGTCTGAAAGGAGCTTTTTCATTTCCTATATATAGTATATACTTTTAATCAGTATCCGTCGGCTTCCCGTTTCGGACTGCATCAAAGCTTCTTACCACAGACAGGTACAAGAACAAGGCAGACATTGAGCTACGCCTTAGGAAATCTAGGTTTAACTCTGACTCGAACGTGCTCATGCACCCAAAAATAAGTCTCCCTTTATGTTTTCGCCTGAACAAAATGTCTGTTATCATTCCAGTGAAAGCTGTGCGGTGAATTTAAAATCAAACAATGTGTGTGGTGTTATAACTGGCTTCTTTCTGCCTGATGGCTTTGGAATGCAAAAACATTATTCTCTTCTCTTCTCTCCTCTCTCTCCTCTCCCTCTCTCTCCCTCTCCCTCTCCTCTCTCTCCCTCTCTCTCCCTCTCTCTCTCTCTCTCCCTCCTCCCTCTCTCCCCTCTCCTCTCCCTCTCCACTCCCTCCACTCCACTCCACTCACTCAACTCCACCTCCACTCCTCTCCCTCCTCTCCTCTCCTCTCCTCTTCTCTCCTCTCCTCTCCTCTTCTCTTCTCTTCTCCTCTTCTCTCTCTCTTAGACCCATTGTTCAAACAAATGGTCTAAGATGAGGAACAGTAAAAAAGGAAAACTCTCAACTGCTGGATCTGTTTTTATCGTCCACAGCACTCCTGGGAACAGCCTCTAAAACCAGCCTTAGAAAAGTCTATGTGTGTCTCTGTCTGTGTGTCTCTGTCTGTGTGTCTCTGTCTGTGTGTGTCTCTGTCTGTGTGTGTCTCTGTCTGTGTGTGTCTCTGCCTGTGTGTGCTCTGTCTGTGTGTCTCTGTCTGTGTGTGTCTCTGTCTGTGTGTGTCTCTGTCTATGTGTGTCTGTCTGTTTGTGTCTGTCTATGTGTGTCTCTGTCTGTGTGTGTCTCTGTCTGTGTGTGTCTCTGTCTGTGTGTGTCTCTGTCTGTGTGTGTCTCTGTCTGTGTGTGTCTCTGTCTGTGTGTGTCTCTGTCTGTGTGTGTCTCTGTCTGTGTGTGTCTCTGTCTGTGTGTGTCTCTGTCTGTGTGTGTCTCTGTCTGTGTGTGTCTCTGTCTGTGTGTGTCTCTGTCTGTGTGTGTCTCTGTCTGTGTGTGTCTCTGTCTGTGTGTGTCTCTGTCTGTGTGTGTCTCTGTCTGTGTGTGTCTCTGTCTGTGTGTGTCTCTGTCTGTGTGTGTCTCTGTCTGTGTGTGTCTCTGTCTGTGTGTGTCTCTGTCTGTGTGTGTCTCTGTCTGTTTGTGTCTGTGTCTGTGTGCGTCTCTGTCTGTGTGTGTCTCTGTCTGTGTGTGCGTCTCTGTCTGTGTGCGTCTCTGTCTGTGTGTGGTTCTCTGTCTGTGTGTGTCTCTGTCTGTGTGTGTCTCTGTCTGTGTGTGTCTCTGTCTGTGTGTGTCTCTGTCTGTGTGTGTCTCTGTCTGTGTGTGTGTTCTCTGTCTGTGTGTGTCTCTGTCTGTGTGTGTCTCTGTCTGTGTGGTGTTCTCTGTCTGTGTGTGTCTCTGTCTGTGTGTGTCTCTGTCTGTGTGTGTCTCTGTCTGTGTGTGTCTCTGTCTGTGTGTGTCTCTGTCTGTGTGTGTCTCTGTCTGTGTGTGTCTCTGTCTGTGTGTGTCTCTGTCTGTGTGTGTCTCTGTCTGTGTGTGTCTCTGTCTGTGTGTGTCTCTGTCTGTGTGTGTCTCTGTCTGTGTGTGTCTCTGTCTGTGTGTCTCTGTCTGTGTGTGTCTCTGTCTGTGTGTGTCTCTGTCTGTGTGTGTCTCTGTCTGTGTGTGTCTCTGTCTGTGTGTGTCTCTGTCTGTGTGTGTCTCTGTCTGTGTGTGTCTCTGCCTGTGTGTGACTCTGTCTGTGTGTGACTCTGCCTGTGTGTGTCTCTGTCTGTGTGTGTCTCTGTCTGTGTGTGTCTCTGTCTGTGTGTGTCTCTGTCTGTGTGTCTCTGTCTGTGTGTCTACTGATGCAAATCAAATCAACATTTATTGATCTGCAAACACAGATTTGCAGATGTTATCAAGCATTGTGTTTCTAGCTACAACAGTGCAGTAATACCTAGCAATATGCTTGTGTTTCTAGCTACAACAGTGCAGTAATACCTAGCAATATGCTTGTGTTTCTAGCTACAACAGTGCAGTAATACCTAGTAATATGCTTGTGTTTCTAGCTACAACAGTGCAGTAATACCTAGCAATATGCTTGTGTTTCTAGTATACAACATGCAGTAATGTCTTAGTAATATGCTTGTGTTTCTTAGCTACAAATTATGCAGTAATACCTAGCAATATGCTTGTGTTTCTAGCTACAACAGTGCAGTAATACTCAGCAATATGTTTGTGTTTCTAGCTACAACAGTGCAGTAATACCTAGCAATATGCTTGTGTTCTCTAGCTACAACAGTGCAGTAATACCTAACAATATGCTTGTGTGTTTAGCTGGCCAACAGTGCAGTAATACCTAGCAATATGCTTGTTTATAGCTACAACAGTGTAGTAATACCTAGCACATGCTTGTGTTTCTAGCTACAACAGTGCCGTAATACCTAGCAATATGTTTGTGTTTCTAGCTACAACAGTGCAGTAATACCTAGCAATATGCTTGTAAGTTTCTAGCTACAACAGTGCAGTAATACCTAGCAATATGCTTGTGTTTCTAGCTACAGCAGTGCAGTAATACCTAGCAATATGCTTGTGTTTCTAGCTACAACAGTGCCAGTAATACCTAGCAATATGCTTGTGTTTCTAGCTACAACAGTGCAGTAATACCTAGCAAGTATGCTTGTGTTTCTAGCTACAGCAGTGCAGTAATACCTAGCAATATGCTTGTGTTTCTAGCTACAACAGTGCAGTAATGCCTAGCAATATGCTTGTAGTTTCTAGCTACAACAGTGCAGTAATACCTATCATGCTTGTGTTTCTAGCTACAACAGTGCAGTAATACCTAGCAATATGCTTGTGTTTCTAGCTACAACAGTGCAGTAATACCTAGCAATATGCT
>NW_027010182.1:5000-32500 GCF_036934945.1 Oncorhynchus masou masou
TTAAAGGGACAATCAGAGATTATTATAGCTAATTATAGTTTCAGGACTTTCAATTATATTATATGGATGGTCAGTCCTTGCGTTCGCAGCTATGCATTTTTTCCAGCCCCATCACTCTTCTGTTTACTAAAACAAGTGGTTTATTTTTCTCAAATCCCAGATTGCCCCTTTAAAAGTACAGGGGAAAAGGCAAGGTCAGGCCAAGCTACAAGGGCGAAAGGAAAATGGGCACATTTCACTGTTAAAGTCATGTCCATGTATCACTGTTAAAGTCATGTCCATGATTTACTGTTAAAGTCATGTCCATGATTTACTGTTAAAGTCATGTCCATGATTTACTGTTAAAGTCATGTCCATGTCTTACTGTTAAAGTCATGTCCATGTCTTACTGTTAAAGTCATATCCATGATTTACTGTTAAAGTCATATCCATGATTTACTGTTAAAGTCATGTCCATGTCTCACTGTTAAAGTCATGTCCATGATTTACTGTTAAAGTCATGTCCATGATTTACTGATATAGTCATGTCCATGTCTCACTGTTAAAGTCATGTCCATGTCTTACTGTTAAAGTCATGTCCATGTCTTACTGTTAAAGTCATGTCCATGTCTTACTGTTAAAGTCATGTCCATGTATTGATGTTAAAGTCATGTCCATGTATTGATGTTAAAGTCATGTCCATGATTTACTGTTAAAGTCATGTCCATGTATTGATGTTAAAGTCATGTCCATGTCTTACTGTTAAAGTCATGTCCATGTCTTACTGTTAAAGTCATGTCCATGATTTACTGTTAAAGTCATGTCCATGTATTGATGTTAAAGTCATGTCCATGATTTACTGTTAAAGTCATGTCCATGATTTACTGTTAAAGTCATGTCCATGTCTTACTGTTAAAGTCATGTCCATGATTTACTGTTAAAGTCATGTCCATGATTTACTGTTAAAGTCATGTCCATGTCTTACTGTTAAAGTCATGTCCATGTCTTACTGTTAAAGTCATGTCCATGATTTACTGTTAAAGTCATGTCCATGTCTTACTGTTAAAGTCATGTCCATGTCTTACTGTTAAAGTCATGTCCATGATTTACTGTTAAAGTCATATCCATGTCTTACTGTTAAAGTCATGTCCATGATTTACTGTTAAAGTCATGTCCATGTCTTACTGTTAAAGTCATGTCCATGTCTTACTGTTAAAGTCATGTCCATGATTTACTGTTAAAGTCATGTCCATGTCTTACTGTTAAAGTCATGTCCATGATTTACTGTAAAAGTCATGTCCATGTCTTACTGTTAAAGTCATGTCCATGTCTTACTGTTAAAGTCATGTCCATGTCTTACTGTTAAAGTCATGTCCATGATTTACTGTTAAAGTCATGTCCATGTCTTACTGTTAAAGTCATGTCCATGATTTACTGTTAAAGTCATGTCCATGTCTTACTGTTAAAGTCATGTCCATGTCTTACTGTTAAAGTCATGTCCATGTATTGATGTTAAAGTCATGTCCATGTATTGATGTTAAAGTCATGTCCATGTCTTACTGTTAAAGTCATGTCCATGTATTGATGTTAAAGTCATGTCCATGTCTTACTGTTAAAGTCATGTCCATGTCTTACTGTTAAAGTCATGTCCATGTATTGATGTTAAAGTCATGTCCATGTCTTACTGTTAAAGTCATGTCCATGATTTACTGTCAAAGTCATGTCCATGTCTTACTGTTAAAGTCATGTCCATGTCTTACTGTTAAAGTCATGTCCATGTCTTACTGTTAAAGTCATGTCCATGTATTGATGTTAAAGTCATGTCCATGTATTGATGTTAAAGTCATGTCCATGATTTACTGTTAAAGTCATGTCCATGTATTGATGTTAAAGTCATGTCCATGTCTTACTGTTAAAGTCATGTCCATGTCTTACTGTTAAAGTCATGTCCATGATTTACTGTTAAAGGCATGTCCATGTATTGATGTTAAAGTCATGTCCATGATTTACTGTTAAAGTCATGTCCATGATTTACTGTTAAAGTCATGTCCATGTCTTACTGTTAAAGTCATGTCCATGATTTACTGTTAAAGTCATGTCCATGTCTTACTGTTAAAGTCATGTCCATGTCTTACTGTTAAAGTCATGTCCATGTCTTACTGTTAAAGTCATGTCCATGTATTGATGTTAAAGTCATGTCCATGATTTACTGTTAAAGTCATGTCCATGATTTACTGATATAGTCATGTCCATGTCTCACTGTTAAAGTCATGTCCATGATTTACTGTTAAAGTCATGTCCATGTCTTACTGTTAAAGTCATGTCCATGATTTACTGTTAAAGTCATGTCCATGTCTTACTGTTAAAGTCATGTCCATGATTTACTGTAAAAGTCATGTCCATGTCTTACTGTTAAAGTCATGTCCATGTCTTACTGTTAAAGTCATGTCCATGTCTTACTGTTAAAGTCATGTCCATGATTTACTGTTAAAGTCATGTCCATGTCTTACTGTTAAAGTCATGTCCATGATTTACTGTTAAAGTCATGTCCATGTCTTACTGTTAAAGTCATGTCCATGTCTTACTGTTAAAGTCATGTCCATGTATTGATGTTAAAGTCATGTCCATGTATTGATGTTAAAGTCATGTCCATGTCTTACTGTTAAAGTCATGTCCATGTATTGATGTTAAAGTCATGTCCATGTCTTACTGTTAAAGTCATGTCCATGTCTTACTGTTAAAGTCATGTCCATGTATTGATGTTAAAGTCATGTCCATGTCTTACTGTTAAAGTCATGTCCATGATTTACTGTCAAAGTCATGTCCATGTCTTACTGTTAAAGTCATGTCCATGTCTTACTGTTAAAGTCATGTCCATGTCTTACTGTTAAAGTCATGTCCATGTATTGATGTTAAAGTCATGTCCATGTATTGATGTTAAAGTCATGTCCATGATTTACTGTTAAAGTCATGTCCATGTATTGATGTTAAAGTCATGTCCATGTCTTACTGTTAAAGTCATGTCCATGTCTTACTGTTAAAGTCATGTCCATGATTTACTGTTAAAGTCATGTCCATGTATTGATGTTAAAGTCATGTCCATGATTTACTGTTAAAGTCATGTCCATGATTTACTGTTAAAGTCATGTCCATGTCTTACTGTTAAAGTCATGTCCATGATTTACTGTTAAAGTCATGTCCATGATTTACTGTTAAAGTCATGTCCATGTCTTACTGTTAAAGTCATGTCCATGTCTTACTGTTAAAGTCATGCCCATGATTTACTGTTAAAGTCATGTCCATGTCTTACTGTTAAAGTCATGTCCATGTCTTACTGTTAAAGTCATGTCCATGATTTACTGTTAAAGTCATATCCATGTCTTACTGTTAAAGTCATGTCCATGATTTACTGTTAAAGTCATGTCCATGTCTTACTGTTAAAGTCATGTCCATGTCTTACTGTTAAAGTCATGTCCATGATTTACTGTTAAAGTCATGTCCATGTCTTACTGTTAAAGTCATGTCCATGTATTGATGTTAAAGTCATGTCCATGTCTTACTGTTAAAGTCATGTCCATGTCTTACTGTTAAAGTCATGTCCATGTCTTACTGTTAAAGTCATGTCCATGATTTACTGTTAAAGTCATGTCCATGTCTTACTGTTAAAGTCATGTCCATGTCTTACTGTTAAAGTCATGTCCATGTCTTACTGTTAAAGTCATGTCCATGATTTACTGTTAAAGTCATGTCCATGTCTTACTGTTAAAGTCATGTCCATGATTTACTGTTAAAGTCATGTCCATGTCTTACTGTTAAAGTCATGTCCATGTCTTACTGTTAAAGTCATGTCCATGTATTGATGTTAAAGTCATGTCCATGTCTTACTGTTAAAGTCATGTCCATGTATTGATGTTAAAGTCATGTCCATGTCTTACTGTTAAAGTCATGTCCATGTCTTACTGTTAAAGTCATGTCCATGTATTGATGTTAAAGTCATGTCCATGTCTTACTGTTAAAGTCATGTCCATGATTTACTGTTAAAGTCATGTCCATGTCTTACTGTTAAAGTCATGTCCATGTCTTACTGTTAAAGTCATGTCCATGATTTACTGTTAAAGTCATGTCCATGTCTTACTGTTAAAGTCATGTCCATGTCTTACTGTTAAAGTCATGTCCATGATTTACTGTTAAAGTCATGTCCATGTCTTACTGTTAAAGTCATGTCCATGTCTTACTGTTAAAGTCATGTCCATGTCTTACTGTTAAAGTCATGTCCATGTCTTACTGTTAAAGTCATGTCCATGATTTACTGTTAAAGTCATGTCCATGTCTTACTGTTAAAGTCATGTCCATGTCTTACTGTTAAAGGCATGTCCATGTCTTACTGTTAAAGTCATGTCCATGATTTACTGTTAAAGTCATGTCCATGTCTTACTGTTAAAGTCATGTCCATGATTTACTGTTAAAGTCATGTCCATGTATTGATGTTAAAGTCATGTCCATGTCTTACTGTTAAAGTCATGTCCATGTCTTACTTTTAAAGTCATGTCCATGTATTGATGTTAAAGTCATGTCCATGTCTTACTGTTAAAGTCATGTCCATGATTTACTGTTAAAGTCCTGTCCATGTCTTACTGTTAAAGTCATGTCCATGTCTTACTGTTAAAGTCATGTCCATGATTTACTGTTAAAGTCATGTCCATGTATTGATGTTAAAGTCATGTCCATGTATCACTGTTAAAGTCATGTCCATGTATTACTGTTAAAGTCATGTCCATGTATTGATGTTAAAGTCATGTCCATGTATCACTGTTAAAGTCATGTCCATGTATTACTGTTAAAGTCATGTCCATTTAAATCTGTTAAAACAATAAGAACCTTCCCTGTTATAAAACGCTAACAAACTGCCTTGTGTTAAAACAATGACAACCTTCACTGTGTTTAAATACTAACAACCTTCACTGTGTCAAAATACTAGCAACCTTCACTGTGTTTAAATACTAACAACCTTCACTGTGTCAAAATACTAACAACCTCCACTGTGTTTAAATACTAACAACCTTCACTGTGTTAAAATACTAACAACCTTCACTGTGTTTAAATACTAACAACCTTCACTGTGTCAAAATACTAACAACCTTCACTGTGTTTAAATACTAACAACCTTCATTGTGTTAAAATACTAACAGCTTTCACTGTGTTAAAATACCTACAGCCTTCACTGTGTTAAAAAACTAACAACCTTCACTGTGTTAAAATACTAACAACCTTCACTGTGTTAAAATACTAACAACCTTCACTGTGTTTCAATACTAACAACCTTCACTGTGTCAAAATACTAACAACCTTCACCGTGTTTAAATACTAACAACCTTCATTGTGTTAAAAATACTAACAGCTTTCACTGTGTTAAAATACAAACAGGCTTCACTGTGTTAAAATACTAACAACATTCACTGTGTTAAAATACTAACAGCTTTCACTGTGTTAAAATACAAACAGCCTTCACTGTGTTAAAATACTAACAACATTCACTGTGTTAAAATACTAACAACCTTCACTGTGTTAAAATACTAACAGCCTTCACTGTCATCGTTGTCTTTGTCTGAGTCTGAAATGGCACCCTATTCCCTACGTAGTGCACTACTGTTAACCAGGGCCCTATTCCCTACATAGGGCACTGCTGTTAACCAGGGCCCTATTCCCTACGTAGGGCACTACTGTTAACCAGGGCCCTATTCCCTACGTGGTGCACTACTGTTAATCAGGCGCTATTCCCTACGTAGGGCACTACTGTTAACCAGGGCCCTATTCCCTACGTAGTGCACTACTGTTAACCAGGGCCCTATTCCCTACGTAGTGCACTACTGTTAACTAGGGCGCTATTTCCTATGTAGGGCACTACTGTTAACCAGGGCCCTATTCCCTACGTAGGGCACTACTGTTAACCAGGACCCTATTCCCTACGTAGTGCACTACTGTTAACCAGGGCCCTATTCCCTACATAGGGCACTACTGTTAACCAGGGCCCTATTCCCTACATAGGGCACTACTGTTAACCAGGGCCCTATTCCCTACGTGGTGCACTACTGTTAATCAGGGCGCTATTCCCTACGTAGGGCACTACTGTTAACCAGGGCCCTATTCCCTACGTAGTGCACTACTGTTAACCAGGGCCCTATTCCCTACGTAGTGCACTACTGTTAACCAGGGCCCTATTCCCTACGTAGTGCACTACTGTTAACTAGGGCGCTATTTCCTACGTAGTGCACTACTGTTAACCAGTGCGCTATTTCCTATGTAGGGCACTACTGTTAACCAGGACCCTATTCCCTACGTAGGGCACTACTGTTAACCAGGACCCTATTCCCTACGTAGGGCACTACTGTTAACCAGGGCCCTATTCCCTACGTAGGGCGCTACTGTTAACCAGGGCCCTATTCCCTACGTAGGGCACTACTGTTAACCAGGGCCCTATTCCCTACGTGGTGCACTACTGTTAACCAGGGCCCTATTCCCTACGTAGGGCACTACTGTTAACCAGGGCCCTATTCCCTACGTAGGGCACTACTGTTAACCAGGCGCTATTCCACCAGGGCGCTATTCCCTACATAGGGCACTACTGTTAACCAGGGCCCTATTCCCTACGTGGTGCACTACTGTTAACCAGGGCCCTATTCCCTACGTAGGGCACTACTGTTAACCAGGGCCCTATTCCCTACGTAGGGCACTACTGTTAACCAGGGCGCTATTCCACCAGGGCGCTATTCCCTACGTAGGGCACTACTGTTAACCAGGGCCCTATTCCCTACGTAGGGCACTACTGTTAACCAGGGCCCTATTCCTTACGTAGGGCACTACTGTTAACCATGGCCCTATTCCCTACGTAGGGCACTACTGTTAACCAGGGCCCTATTCCCTACGTAGGGCACTACTGTTAACCAGGGCCCTATTCCCTACGTAGGGCACTACTGTTAACCAGGGCCCTATTCCCTACGTAGGGCACTACTGTTAACCATGGCCCTATTCCCTACGTACGGCACTACTGTTAACCAGGGCCCTATTCCCTACGTAGGGCACTACTGTTAACCACGGCCCTATTCCCTACGTAGGGCACTACTGTTAACCAGGGCCCTATTCCCTACGTAGGGCACTACTGTTAACCAGGGCGCTATTCCACCAGGGCGCTATTCCCTACGTAGGGCACTACTGTTAACCAGGGCCCTATTCCCTACGTGGTGCACTACTGTTAACCACGGCCCTATTCCCTACGTAGGGCACTACTGTTAACCAGGGCCCTATTCCCTACGTAGGGCACTACTGTTAACCAGGGCGCTATTCCACCAGGGCGCTATTCCCTACGTAGGGCACTACTGTTAACCAGGGCCCTATTCCCTACGTGGTGCACTACTGTTAACCAGGTCCCTATTCCCTACGTAGGGCACTACTGTTAACCAGGGCCCTATTCCCTACGTGGTGCACTACTGTTAACCACGGCCCTATTCCCTACATAGGGCACTACTGTTAACCAGGGCATATTTTTCACCAGAACTCTTTTTAACCCTATGGGATCTTGTCAAACTAAATCGATTAAAGGGCGGCATTTGGGACGCAGGGGTGTGTCTTTTTCTGTTTCCAACCTGAGCGCTGCGTTGGAATGGAGATGTCGTAACATGGAACAGGACCTTCTGTTTAATTCAAACTGGACGGGAATGAAAATACTTCCTCTTCTCCGGTCGACTCTGTGCTGCACACTGATTCCCAACACACACACACACACACACATACACATACACACACACACACACACACACACACACACACACACACACACTGCTCACACCTGTCCAGCACTATTCAGGAAAGAACAATTGTTATTCACAAATAGCAAGGTGAGGGATGACAAGTTTGTGTGTGTGTGTGGCGTGTGCGTGTGCATGAATGCCTCAGCTGGTGTCCACCTGGTCGTGTTGAACACCTGCCCAGAGACACAGTCGTTCAGAGCCGAGACAGAGTCTGAGTCTAGCGCTGAGGCGTTCGGTGTGGTTCAGTGCAGATGGCTCAGCGGAGTCCTACTCTCCTGGTGCACCTGTTGTCTGAACAGCACAGCACCTGGGCGCCTGGCGGAAGGAGCGGGGAACCCAGCCAAGAGAGGAGCACAGAACAAACACACATCCCAAATGGCACCCTATTCACTATGTAGTGCACTACTTTTGACCAGAGTCCTATGGCCAATGGCATCCTATTGCCTATATAGTGCACTACTTTTGACCCAAGGCCCAGGTGTTTTGATGCAGACACAGGGTTGACAGATAATAACTATGTACAGAGAATAGAGTGAGATGATCAGGAAAAGGGAGACATTGGCTATTCCCCATTAGCCCTAACTCAATGCTACTAGCCCTAACTCAATGCTACTAGCCCTAACTCAATGCTACTAGCCCTAACTCAATGCTACTAGCCCTAACTCAATGCTACTAGCCCTAACTCAATGCTACTGCAGTGCAATTTTGCTGTACTGTTGTAGTTACTTCCTTGTTGCAATAAGCTAAGTAATTTCCTCCCAGATATCCTGTGTAATAAGGGGTAAATGCCTATTACTTTTTAATGGTTGTTAGCTAATGTTATTTAAGAGTAACCCTGTGTTATAGGGTTACTAAAACCACAGGAATAAGATACATTTTACCTTCACTGGCATCTCTATATCTCAATAAATATAATTTACAATATAGTATTTACAATATATATATATATGAACCAATGTCACCGTTTTTTTTATTTTTCAAAACACATTTTTTTTCCAGATGTAAGTGGTATAAATCCACTTTTTTTTAAACTCTAAATACAAAACTCTAAACGGATGTAACACTTGTAATGCCCCGCCCCCTATCTTTATGTTCAGAACCTTCGTTGGGGATTCACACATCTTAGTCACCAATACATCAAATAATGATGTGTTCGACATTTAGTTATTTTAACTACCATTTAATCAATTAGCAAAAAAAAAAAAAAAAAAAGCTACAGTGCCTTGCGAAAGTATTCGGGCCCCTTGAACTTTGCGACCTTTTGACATATTTCAGGCTTCAAACATAAAGATATAAAACTGTATTTTTTTGTGAAGAATCAACAAAAAGTGGGACACAATCATGAAGTGGAACGACATTTATTGGATATTTCAAACTTTTTAACAAATCAAAAACTGAAAAATTGGGCGTGCAAAATTATTTAGCCCCCTTAAGTTAATACTTTGTAGCGCCACCTTTTGCTGCGATTACAGCTGTAAGTCGCTTGGGGTATGTCTCTATCAGTTTTGCACATCGAGAGACTGACATTTTTTCCCATTCCTCCTTGCAAAACAGCTCGAGCTCAGTGAATTTGGATGGAGAGCATTTGTGAACAGCAGTTTTCAGTTCTTTCCACAGATTCTCGATTGGATTCAGGTCTGGACTTTGACTTGGCCATTCTAACACCTGGATATGTTTATTTTTGAACCATTCCATTGTAGATTGTGCTTTATGTTTTGGATCATTGTCTTGTTGGAAGACAAATCTCCGTCCCAGTCTCAGGTCTTTTGCAGACTCCATCAGGTTTTCTTCCAGAATGGTCCTGTATTTGGCTCCATCCATCTTCCCATCAATTTTAACAATCTTCCCTGTCCCTGCTGAAGAAAAGCAGGCCCAAACCATGATGCTGCCACCACCATGTTTGACAGTGGGGATGGTGTGTTGTGGTTGATGAGCTGTGTTGCATTTACGCCAAACATAACGTTTTGCATTGTTGCCAAAAAGTTCAATTTTGGTTTCATCTGACCAGAGCACCTTCTTCCACATGTTTGGTGTGTCTCCCAGGTGGCTTGTGGCAAACTTTAAACGACACTTTTTATGGATATCTTTAAGAAATGGCTTTCTTCTTGCCACTCTTCCATAAAGGCCAGATTTGTGCAATATACGACTGATTGTTGTCCTATGGACAGAGTCTCCCACCTCAGCTGTAGATCTCTGCAGTTCGTCCAGAGTGATCATGGGCCTCTTGGCTGCATCTCTGATCAGTCTTCTCCTTGTATGAGCTGAAAGTTTAGAGGGACGGCCAGGTCTTGGTAGATTTGCAGTGGTCTGGTACTCCTTCCATTTCAATATTATCGCTTGCACAGTGCTCCTTGGGATGTTTAAAGCTTGGGAAATCTTTTTGTATCCAAATCCGGCTTTAAACTTCTTCACAACAGTATCTCGGACCTGCCTGGTGTGTTCCTTGTTCTTCATGATGCTCTCTGGGCTTTTAACGGACCTCTGAGACTATCACAGTGCAGGTGCATTTATACGGAGACTTTATTACACACAGGTGGATTGTATTTATCATCATTAGTCATTTAGGTCAACATTGGATCATTCAGAGATCCTCAATGAACTTCTGGATAGAGTTTGCTGCACTGAAAGTAAAGGGGCTGAATAATTTTGCATGCCCAATTTTTCAGTTTTTGATTTGTTAAAAAAGTTTGAAATATCCAATAAATGTCGTTCCACTTCATGATTGTGTCCCACTTGTTGTTGATTCTTCACAAAAAAATACAGTTTTATATCTTTATGTTTGAAGCCTGAAATGTGGCAAAAGGTCGCAAAGTTCAAGGGGGCCGAATACTTTCGCAAGGCACTGTATATCATTTTGGTGCAATTTTCACACATATGTTCACAAAGTCACTTATTCATATTACTGCACCACATCACTCTTTCATTGTAGATACATATTCAATCTACACTGAACAAAAATATAAAACGCAACAATTTCATTCTAAGTTACAGTTCATATAAGGACATCAGTTAATTGAAATAAATCACTTAGTCCCTATGCTATGGATTTCACATGACTGGGCAGGGGCGCAGCCATTGGTGGGCCTGGGAGGGCATAGGCCCACCCACTTAGGAGTCAGTTCTACACATTGGGGAGCCAGGCCAATCAGGATTCGTTTTTCCACACAAAAGGGATTTATTACAGACAGAAATAGTCCTCATCCGATCCTGCATGTGAAGAAGAAGGATGTGGAGGTCCCGGACTGGCGTGATTACACGTGGTCTTCGGTTGTGAGGCTGGTTGGATGTTCTGCCAAAATATCTCAAATGAAGTTGGAGGTGGTGTATGGTGGAGAAAATAACATTAGATTCTCTGCAACAACTCTGACAGACATTCCTCCAGTCAGCATGCCAATTACATATTCCCTCAAAACTTTAGACATCTGTGGCATTGTGTCAAGTGAAAAAAATAACACATTTTAAAGTGGAATTTTATAGTCCCCAGGACAAAACAAATCAAATTGTATTGGTCACATACACGTGGTTAGCAGATGTTATTGCGAGTGTAGCGAAATGCTTGTGCTTCTAGTTCCGACAGTGTAGCAATATCTAACAAGTAAGTATGTAACAATTCCACTACAAATACCTAAGTAATGGAATAAAAATATGTAAATATATGGATGAGCAATGACAGAGCGGCATAGGCTAAGATGCAGTAGATAGTATAGAATACACTATAGACAGTAGAAGTCGGAAGTTTACATACACTTAGGTTAGAGTCATTAAAACTAGTTTTTTAAACCACTCCACAAATTTCTTGTTAACAAACTATAGTTTTGGCAAGTCGGTTAGGACATCTACTTTATGCATGACACAAGTAGTTTTTCTAACAATTGTTTACAGACAGATTATTTCACTTATAATTCACTGTATCACCATTCCAGTGGGTCAGAAGTTTACATACACTAAATTGACTGTGCCTTTAAAGAGCTTGGAACATTCCAGAAAATGATGTCATGGCTTTAGAAGCGTCTGATAGGCTAAATTAAATACTTTGAGTCAATTGGAGGTGTACCTGTGGATGTATTTCAAGGCCTACCTTCAAACTCAGTGCCTCTTTGCTTGACATCATAGAAAATCAAAAGAAATCATCCAAGACCTCAGAAGTCAGGTTCATCCTTGGGAGCAATTTCCAAATGCCTGAAGGTACCAGTCATCTGTACACACAATAGTACGCAAGTATGAACACCATGGGACCACGTAGCCATCATACCGCTCAGGAAGGAGACATGTTTTGTCTCTTAGAGATGAACATTCTTTGGAGAGAAAAGTGCAAATCAATCCCAGAACAACAGCAAAGGACCTTGTGAAGATGCTGGAGGAAACAGGTACAAAAGTATCTATATCCACAGTAAAACGAGTCCTATGTCGACATAACCTGAAAGGACGCTCAGCAAGGAAGAAGCCACTGCTCCAAAACCGCCATAAGAAAAGCCAGACTACGGTTTGCAACTGCAAACGGGGACAAAGATCGTACTTTTTGGAGAAATGTCCTTTGGTCTGATGAACCAAAAATAGAACTGTTTGGCCTTAATGACCTTCATTATGTTTGGAGGAAAAAGGGGGATGCTTGCAAGCCGAAGAACACCATCCCAACCATGAAGCACGGTGGTGGCAGCATCATGATGTGGGGGTGCTTTGCAGCAGGAGGGACTGGTGCACTTCACAAAATAGATGGCGTCATGAGGCAGGACAATTATGTGGATATATTGAAGAAACATCTCAAGAATGGGTCTCCAAATGGACAATGACCCCAAGCATTCTTCCAAAGTTCTGAAAAAATGGCTTAAGGACAACAAAGTCATGGTTTTGGAGTGGCCATCACAAAGCCCTGACATACCCTAAGGGAATATTTCGACATTTTCTGTATGGTTAGTGAAAAAGTCCATATTGAGTTCCGGTTCCGGTTGGAGCGAGCGGTCGCATCTACACTTCGGTCCGCAGGTAGTATAACTTTTCATTACATTTCGTTATAGTACAACGGTTTGATTTGTCTAACCTTAGCAATTTCTTCTTAGCTAGCTACATAGCCGTCTTTGTATCAACGATAATTGCATAATTATCGTATTTCGTCGTCCTAACGTATCTGCCCAGCAGCTAGCTAAGCAGCTAGCTAACATCCACTGTCCACCAGCACAGTAGAAACTATTACACTCAACTGAACAACTCGATTAGCGTAGTGTCAGCTAGCTACATAGTTGTCTTCGCTGTCTTCGTATCCAAGATAATTGTGCAGTTTAGAGTGTGTAGACTTAGAGTGATTATCTTAATTTACCGAGGTTAGCTAGCAAGCTATTTGTCGTCCTTAACGTAGGAGATGCTGCTAGCTAGCTAGCCAACAGCTAGCCAACCTCTACCGAATTGAACTCCAACTACCCGGTCAACATTCGCGTCGCTCCACAGGTAGTATCACATTTTCATTTCACTTCATTACAGTACAACGGTTTGATTTGTTTGATCGTAGCTAGCCAGCTACATAGCCGTCTTTGTATCTAAGACAATTGTGTAGTCTAGAGCGATTTTCTAGGTTAGCTGGCCAGCTATTGTCGTTCTTTTAACGTAGCTAGCCAGCTAGCCCCCGAATAGCAGCACTGTAGTAACTATTACAGTACAACGGTTTGTTTTGTTTGATCGTAGCTAGCTAGTTACATAGCCGTCTTTGTATCTAAGACAATTGTGTAGCCTAGAGCGATTTTCTAGGTTAGCTGGCCAGCTATTGTCGTTCTTTTAACGTAGCTAGCCAGCTAGCCGCCGAATAGCAGCACTGTAGTAACTATTACAGTACAACGGTTTGTTTTGTTTGATCGTAGCTAGCTAGCTACATAGCCGTCTTTGTATCTAAGACAATTGTGTAGCCTAGAGCGATTTTCTAGGTTAGCTGGCCAGCTATTGTCGTTCTTTTAACGTAGCTAGCCAGCTAGCCCCCGAATAGCAGCACTGTAGTAACTATTACAGTACAACGGTTTGTTTTGTTTGATCGTAGCTAGCTAGCTACATAGCCGTCTTTGTATCTAAGACAATTGTGTAGCCTAGAGCGATTTTCTAGGTTAGCTAGCCAGCTATTGTCGTTCTTTTAAGGTAACGTAACGCAATCAACCTGCTAGCTAGCCAGCTAGCCCCGATTAGCAGCACTGTAGAAACTATTACACTCGACGGAACGACTTGATTAGTGTAGTGTCAACATCGCAGCCACTACCAGCTAGCCTACTCCAGCAGTACTGTATCATTTCAATCATTTTAGTCAATAAGATTCTTGCTACGTAAGCTTAACTTTCTGAACATTCGAGACGTGTAGTCCACTTGTCATTCCAATCTCCTTTGCATTAGCGTAGCCTCTTCTGTACCCTGTCAACTATGTGTCTATCTATCCCTGTTCTCTCCTCTCTGCACAGACCATACAAACGCTCCACACCGCGTGGCCGCGGCCACCCTAATCTGGTGGTCCCAGCGCGCACGACCCACGTGGAGTTACTGGTCTCCGGTAGCCTCTGGAACTGCCGATCTGCGGCCAACAAGGCAGAGTTCATCTCAGCCTATGCCTCCCTCCAGTCCCTCGACTTCCTGGCACTGACGGAAACATGGATCACCACAGATAACACTGCTACTCCTACTGCTCTCTCTTCGTCCGCCCACGTGTTCTCGCACACCCCGAGAGCTTCTGGTCAGCGGGGTGGTGGCACCGGGATCCTCATCTCTCCCAAGTGGTCATTCTCTCTCTCTCCCCTTACCCATCTATCTATCGCCTCCTTTGAATTCCATGCTGTCACAGTTACCAGCCCTTTCAAGCTTAACATCCTTATCATTTATTGCCCTCCAGGTTCCCTCGGAGAGTTCATCAATGAGCTTGATGCCTTGATAAGCTCCTTTCCTGAGGACGGCTCACCTCTCACAGTCCTGGGCGACTTTAACCTCCCCACGTCTACCTTTGACTCATTCCTCTCTGCCTCCTTCTTTCCACTCCTCTCCTCTTTTGACCTCACCCTCTCACCTTCCCCCCCTACTCACAAGGCAGGCAATATGCTCGACCTCATCTTTACTAGATGCTGTTCTTCCACTAATCTCATTGCAACTCCCCTCCAAGTCTCCGACCACTACCTCGTATCCTTTTCCCTCTCGCTCTCATCCAACACTTCCCACACTGCCCCTACTCGGATGGTATCGCGCCGTCCCAACCTTCGCTCTCTCTCCCCCGCTACTCTCTCCTCTTCCATCCTATCATCTCTTCCCTCTGCTCATACCTTCTCCAACCTTTCTCCTGATTCTGCCTCCTCAACCCTCCTCTCTTCCTCTCTTCCCTTTCTGCATCCTTTGACTCTCTATGTCCCCTATCCTCCAGGCCGGCTCGGTCCTCCCCTCCCGCTCCGTGGCTCGATGACTCATTGCGAGCTCACAGAACAGAGCTCCGGGCAGCCGAGCGGAAATGGAGGAAAACTCGCCTCCCTGCGGACCTGGCATCCTTTCACTCCCTCCTCTCTACATTTTCCTCCTCTGTCTCTGCTGCTAAAGCCACTTTCTACCACTCTAAATTCCAAGCATCTGCCTCTAACCCTAGGAAGCTCTTTGCCACCTTCTCCTCCCTCCTGAATCCTCCCCCCTCCCCCCTCCTCCCTCTCTGCAGATGACTTCGTCAACCATTTTGAAAAGAAGGTCGACGACATCCGATCCTCGTTTGCTAAGTCAAACGACACCGCTGGTTCTGCTCACACTGCCCTACCCTGTGCTCTGACCTCTTTCTCCCCTCTCTCTCCAGATGAAATCTCGCTTCTTGTGACGGCCGGCCGCCCAACAACCTGCCCGCTTGACCCTATCCCCTCCTCTCTTCTCCAGACCATTTCCGGAGACCTTCTCCCTTACCTCACCTCGCTCATCAACTCATCCCTGACCGCTGGCTACGTCCCTTCCGTCTTCAAGAGAGCGAGAGTTGCACCCCTTCTGAAAAAACCTACACTCGATCCCTCCGATGTCAACAACTACAGACCAGTATCCCTTCTTTCTTTTCTCTCCAAAACTCTTGAACGTGCCGTCCTTGGCCAGCTCTCCCGCTATCTCTCTCAGAATGACCTTCTTGATCCAAATCAGTCAGGTTTCAAGACTAGTCATTCAACTGAGACTGCTCTTCTCTGTATCACGGAGGCGCTCCGCACTGCTAAAGCTAACTCTCTCTCCTCTGCTCTCATCCTTCTAGACCTATCGGCTGCCTTCGATACTGTGAACCATCAGATCCTCCTCTCCACCCTCTCCGAGTTGGGCATCTCCCGGCGCGGCCCACGCTTGGATTGCGTCCTACCTGACAGGTCGCTCCTACCAGGTGGCGTGGCGAGAATCTGTCTCCTCGCCACGCGCTCTCACCACTGGTGTCCCCCAGGGCTCTGTTCTAGGCCCTCTCCTATTCTCGCTATACACCAAGTCACTTGGCTCTGTCATAACCTCACATGGTCTCTCCTATCATTGCTATGCAGACGACACACAATTAATCTTCTCCTTTCCCCCTTCTGATGACCAGGTGGCGAATCACATCTCTGCATGTCTGGCAGACATATCAGTGTGGATGACGGATCACCACCTCAAGCTGAACCTCGGCAAGACGGAGCTGCTCTTCCTCCCGGGGAAGGACTGCCCGTTCCATGATCTCGCCATCACGGTTGACAACTCCATTGTGTCCTCCTCCCAGAGCGCTAAGAACCTTGGCGTGATCCTGGACAACACCCTGTCGTTCTCAACCAACATCATGGCGGTGGCCCGTTCCTGTAGGTTCATGCTCTACAACATCCGCAGAGTACGACCCTGCCTCACACAGGAAGCGGCGCAGGTCCTAATCCAGGCACTTGTCATCTCCCGTCTGGATTACTGCAACTCGCTGTTGGCTGGGCTCCCTGCCTGTGCCATTAAACCCCTACAACTCATCCAGAACGCCGCAGCCCGTCTGGTGTTCAACCTTCCCAAGTTCTCTCACGTCACCCCGCTCCTCCGCTCTCTCCACTGGCTTCCAGTTGAAGCTCGCATCCGCTACAAGACCATGGTGCTTGCCTACGGAGCTGTGAGGGGAACGGCACCGCAGTACCTCCAGGCTCTGATCAGGCCCTACACCCAAGCAAGGGCACTGCGTTCATCCACCTCTGGCCTGCTCGCCTCCCTACCATTGAGGAAGTACAGTTCCCGCTCAGCCCAGTCAAAACTGTTCGCTGCTCTGGCCCCCAATGGTGGAACAAACTCCCTCACGACGCCAGGACAGCGGAGTCAATCACCACCTTCCGGAGACACCTGAAACCCCACCTCTTCAAGGAATACCTAGGATAGGATAAGTAATCCTTCTCACCACCCCCCCTTAATGATTTAGATGCACTATTGTAAAGTGGCTGTTCCACTGGATGTCAGAAGGTGAATTCACCAATTTGTAAGTCGCTCTGGATAAGAGCGTCTGCTAAATGACTTAAATGTAAATGTAAAATGATATTGCAAATGTACCGTCCCTTACTAGACGTCCGAAAACATTTTTAAGGGCCAGACCTACCGGGAAGTCATCAAATGAACTTTGTCGGACATTCGGTTTTCGTTTTATAAAATAATCAAATTTTGGTCATTTTTCCCCTATGCCGGAAAATCCCACAAGAGGGCATAAGCAATCATTCTGCAATTTGACAAAACATCACGAATCACGACGGGCCATATCTCGAAAACTGAAAATATTTCGAAGCCGAAACTTGGTGAGCATAGGTTTGGCATAATGGGCAGTTGGCCCCGAACAAGATGGCGTCTAGGCCTCAACGGTTTTTGAGTTTTGGCCATTTTTCTGTGATTAAAGGTCCAAAATGAAAATAGAGAAATTATTTTTTCACTTCACGTCAAAGTCAAGGAGCCTCCGGTGTCAATAAAAAAAATCAGCCATTTATCTATCGTCATTTAAGAGAAATAGTACAATGACAGATTTGTGATGTTCAAATATAGGTGTTTTTTTTTTCAACAGTTACAGATCCAGTTGCAGGGTGTTCATACGAATATTTTTTAAAGTGTGCTTTGGAGCTCTGCGAGATTTCTGTGATTTTCTATGATTTTCTGAAATAACACACACTCACTAAACCCTCCGTAAATAACTCAGTTCTTAACATAAAGACTTAAAACTCAGGATTCTGTAAAGGCATACCCCAATGAGGATATGAGTTTATTTATAGCTTCCTGTGCCAACAGAAAGTGCCTTAAATGGTGTCATAGTGGCTGTATCCAAGGGTTAAAAAGGTCAGATCTTTTCAAAACTTCATATGTGATTAGGCAACCCTCCTGAACTGTAAAATCAGTCATTTCTCTCAACAGATGTCAAAGAAAAGCTCTCACACACACACACAGCAAGGATGGAGTGACAAAGCGTGGTGTTTAAAGACACAGAGAGCAGGCAATGGCATAAACATAATCCCAAGGCCGTGCCGAGTCAACGAGATATCCCGCTTGACCGTAGCTCGCTCGGTCTAAGCGCAGCGACCATGAGAAAAGTAGGCCCAATATGAAGCCTGCACCAGAACGTCATTTGATTAAGGGTGACAGCGGCGGAACCGTTAGGTTTAGAAGGACTATTCAAACACAGGACTGTTCCTAAGGTCCTCCCGATCTGTGCAAGCCTAACCTTGACCGTGTGGCATTAACCCTTCACAGTTAAAAGAAGGTGTTTACATCAAACAGTTTGCATTGACTTCTCTCCCCATTGGAATACATTGGCTTCACCTCGAAATTCAACCTGAGGCCTATGTGGGTTATGAATGCCTTATGAACCTGTCTTCTATGACATTCCATTAGACCACTATGAGGTCTACCTGTGTCGATTCTAAGCTTCCTGGAGCAACCGGAAGTGGTTAAATTCACCCAAAAGGTATTTGGATGTACATCACCAGCAAAGGTGAAAATGACTCTGCATTCAACCCTGTGTAGATCACTGCCCAGCCATCCTGAGGTCATCGGGCCAGTCAATTTGGCATTCCTGCACAATTTTTATGGCATGACAAATTCATGATGGTGAATGCCCAGTTAACCATATTGCAAATGCACAGTGACTTTGCAAGAGTGAGAAAACATCAACAAATGGACATTCTGAAATCAACCCTAACGAGCAATGAAGAGGTACATGAATCACTGCCCAGCCATCCCGAGTTCATCAAGCCAGTCAATTTTGCATTTCTGTAGGATTTTTGAGCATGTCAAATTTCCTATGACATTTGGCCCCAACAAAACATATGCCACTTTTAAGGGTGTGTGAAGTTTTTTATAAAATTTAGCTATTTTTGACTTTTGACTTCCTATGAAATCATATTCCAAATGGAGAAAACATATGCCTAATGCACAAGTAAAAAAAAATAAAAAATTATGATAATAAAATATGACTAAAGTATGTTGATACAGTTCTTATACGTGTGTAATTGACACAAAATTCTAAAGAATTTCGAAAAACGGTCCAGAAAGCACTTTTTTAGGGGTGTGTGAAGTTTTTTATGAAATTTTGCAATTTTTGACTTTTGACTTCTGACTTCCTATGAAATCATATTGCAAATGGAGAAAACATATGCAATAATGCGCAAGTAAAAAAATGAAATAAATTATGATAATAAAATTGGACAAAAGTATATTCATACAGTTCTTACACATGTGTAATTGACAAAAAAAGTGAAAGAATTTGGAAAACAGTCCAGAAAGCACTTTTTTAAGGGGTGATAAGTTTTTGACAAAAACATTTTTTTCAAAATTTGCCTTTTGAAAAACCAAGGTGGAGCGCACACGCCACCTGTTGGATTTTGAAGTGTTACAACTGGCAATTGCCATATGGCATTTGCAAAACATTTTGCATGAATCAACGCCGATTTGGTTGGTATTGTCCATCGTGTACATGGTTTGTACTATGCCAATGGCTTCCCATTCATTTTGTCCATTTGAGGGGGAATTCCCTTACCTCAATAATATAGAACATTTGTTGGCAGAACTGAAAAAGCTTGTGCGAGCAAGGAGGCCTACAAACCTGACTCAGTTACACCAGCTATGTCAGGAGGAATGGGCCAAAATTCACCCAACTTATTGTGGGAAGTTTTTTGAAGGCTTCTCGGAACGTTTGATCCAGGTTAAACAATTTTATACATCAAGTTCATAAGTGTGTCTCCTCAAACAATAGCATGGAATTTGTTCACTGTAATACTTTAAATTGGATAGTCCTGTTAAAATATTATAAATGTCTGCTATGAAGACCCGGCCTGATGTTTCATAATGTTCAATTGTTTCAAGTAATTGTCTAATATTATCTCCGATATATTGTCAATGTCAAACACCTGTCTGATCGTGATAAACAATATATGGTAAAAACCTGTTTAATTCTATCAAATCCAATCAAATTGTAATAGTCACATTCGCCGAACACAACAGTGAAATGCTTACTTACAAGCCCCTAACAATCAATGCAGTTTAAAAAATACAAATAAGAGTAATAAATAAAAGGAAGAAGTATTTTTTTTTACCTTTATTTTACTAGGCAAGTCAGTTAAGAACAAATTCTTATTTGCAATGACGGCTTAGGAACAGTGGGTTAACTGCCTGTTCAGGGGCAGAACGGCAGATTTTGTACCTTGTCAGCTCGGGGATTTGAACTGCAACCTTTCGGTTACTTGTCCAATGCTCTAACCACTAGGCTACACTGCCGCCCCGGTGGAGCAGCAGTAAAATAACAATAGTGAGACTATATACAGGGGGATACCAGTACAGAGTCAAATTGTGGGAGTCACCGGTTCGTCGAGGTAATTGAGGTAAAATAGTACTATACATGTAGGTAGAGTTATTAAAGTGACTATAACATAATAATAATATAATAACAGGATAATAACAGAAAAGCAATGCAAATGGTCATTTGATTAGATGTTCAGCATCGGAGCTGGTCGGAGCCGGTGTAGTACGATTCGATCTTATTCCTGTATTGACGCTTTGCCTGTTTGATGGTTCATCGGAGGGCATAGCGGGATTTCATATAAGCTTTCGGGTTAGAGTCCCGCTCCTTGAAAGCAGCAGCTCTAGCCTTTAGCTCAGTGCAGATGTTAGCTGTAATCCATGGCTTCTGTACGTACAGTCACTTTGGGGACGACGTCATCGATGCCCTTAATGATGAAGCCAATGACTGATGTGGTGTACTCTTCAATGTCATCGGAGGAATCCCAGAACATATTCCAGTCTGTTCTAGCAAAACGTTCCTGTAGCTTAGCATCTGCTTCATCTGACCATTTTTTTTTTTATTGACCGAGTCACTGATGCTTCCTGCTTTAAATTTAGCTTAAAAGCAGGAATCAGGAGGGTAGAATTATGGTCAGATTTGACAAATGGAGGGCGAGGGAGAGCTTTGTGCGCATCTCTGTGTAAAAGTGAGAGTTTTTTTCCCTCTGGATGGGCGTTTTCCTGTTTGCTTATGGCGGAATACAGCTCATTGAGTGTGGTCTTAGTGCCAGAATCAGTCTGTGATGGTATGTAGACAGCTACGGAAAAATACAGATGAAAATCCCCTAGGTAGATAGCGTGGTCTACAGCTTATCATGAGATACTCTACCTCAGGCGAGCAAAACCTCGAGACTTCCTAGATACTGTGCACCGGCTGTTGTTTACAAATACACATAGTCCGCCACCCCTATTATTACCAGACATGCCGATACAGTGTATAACCAGTCATGTTGATAATGTCGGCGTTCATCCACGACTCTGTGAAGATATCACTGTTTTTTATATCCCATTGGTAGTTTAATCTTCTTGGTGGGTCGTCGATTTGATTTTCAAATGATTGCGCGTTAGCTAGTAGAACAAAAGGCAGTGGGGGTTTATTCGATTGCCTACGAATTCTCAGAAGGCCGCCACCCTCTTTTTTTCCCATCTTCTCTTCACGCAAATGACAAGGATTTGGGCCTGTTCCCGAGAAAGCATTATGTTCTTCACGTCGGACTCTTTAAAGGAAAAAATTGCTTCTGCCAGTTTGTGGTGAGTAATTGCTGTTCGTATGTCCAGAAGTTATTTTTGGTTATAAGATAAGATAGCAGCAACCTTATGTCCAAAATATGTCAAAAAACAACAACAACAAAAACTACAAACAACGGAAAAAAACTTGAAAAGAACACAGCATGAAGAACAAGAGAGGATAGGGGATAGGGAATAGCGTATTTTAGCAGGGGATTTCAGACAGGATAGAGAGTCGCCTGTGTGTTGGCAGGAGATTTCATGCAGGATGTGTGTTAGCAGGAGATTTCATGCAGGATGGAGAGTAGCCTGTGTGTTACCAGGACATTTCAGCGTTAGACATATAGTATATTGAATCTCAAACCGAACAATTCAACCACTCGATTTGCATCTTCTCGCTACCAGAAGTTGGAACTTGAATCAATCTGAATGGCTAGTTTCTGATTTAGCGGCGTTTCTGCTGCACCCCTTGGACATCCTCAAAACCGAGTAGGCCTCCTGTGGACGTTGCAACTTCTATCATCTCATTTTTTAAGTCTCCACCTATTTGCTGTCCAGTTAGTACTGGCGCAACATTTTGGACCACTTTTTAAAGGATGCAAATTCTTTACTGTAAATCAGTATTTTAGAAGATTGCACCTTTTAGAGACTTCTGGAGAGTTTTGTTGAGAGACTATCGTCATTACTGCCCGTTACAGCCGGTATGCACTTCCAACCAAGGTCTAAAATAAAAAGTTACATTCAACCGAAAAAATGCCTCAGCAGCAGCACAGGTCGGCTGGTCCAGCAGCAGCACAGGTCGGCTGGTCCAGCAGCAGCACAGGTCGGCTGGTCCAGCAGCAGCACAGGTCGGCTGGTCCATCAGCAGCACAGGTCGGCTGGTCCATCAGCAGCACAGGTCGGCTGGTCCAGCAGCAGCACAAGTCGGCTGGTCCATCAGCAGCACAGGTCGGCCGGTCCAGCAGCAGCACAGCTCGGCTGGTCCATCAGCAGCACAGCTCGGCTGGTCCAGCAGCAGCACAGGTCGGTCGGTCCATCAGCAGCACAGGTTGGCTGGTCCAGCAGCAGCACAGGTCGGCTGGTCCAGCAGCAGCACAGGTCATTGATTTTACCACCTACAACAGTGTACGAACACCATATCAATCTGTTGTTTCCCCAGTGCTACATGGAATGTAATACTATTTAATAGACATTATAGGCAACGTTTTCACTGTGATTGTAGACAGGTTTTATTCAGTGTATTTTAATTACATTAGTAAGATTGCAGGAGGTGCAGAAGAGGTGGATTTTGTCACATGCACTCTCACCATTATTCGGTAAGTATGAATGTATTTATTAAGCTTGATAAGCTGGTGACTGGCAAGATGAATGGCTGCTTAAATGAGAATCGCCGTATTCAATGTCTCCTTTAAACCCAGATTCTGGTTCACAGACAGACCAACTACTGCTACAGTAAGAGATCATGGGGATTTAAATAAAAACCAAATGAACAACTTAGCTTCATTTTGTTGGCCTGTGTTTATACAGTGTAGATTTTCCTCACTTGGAAAACCCTCTCTCATCCAGAGACTAAGCTGCAGAACAGCTACCTGGGAGGAGCAGAAGCACAGTACACTTCAAAAGCACATTCAGTTGTGTTGTTTACATCTCTGCAGGAGGAAGTGTGTGTGTGTGTGTGTGTGTGTGTGTGTGTGTGTGTGTGTGCTTTGCAAGTGTTTGTATCTGTGTGTCTGGTTGTGTGTGTATTGTAGCAGTTTCAGGGGTTAAATGGTGAATGGACAGTATGTGCCTGTGAGGTTTCTGTGTTTTCTGACTGCCAGGACCACGGACAGCAATGGGAAGTATTCCCAAGAGGCAGGACCACGGACAGCAATGGGAAGTATTCCCAAGAGTCAGGACCACGGACAGCAATGTGAAGTATTCCCAAGAGGCAGGACCACAGACAGCAATGGGAAGTATTCCCAAGAGGCAGGACCACAGACAGCAATGGGAAGTATTCCCAAGAGGCAGGACCACGGACAGCAATGTGAAGTATTCCCAAGAGGCAGGACCACAGACAGCAATGGGAAGTATTCCCAAGAGGCAGGACCACGGACAGCAATGGGAAGTATTCCCAAGAGGCAGGACCACAGACAGCAATGGGAAGTATTCCCAAGAGGCAGGACCACGGACAGCAATGTGAAGTATTCCCAAGAGGCAGGACCACAGACAGCAATGGGAAGTATTCCCAAGAGGCAGGACCACGGACAGCAATGTGAAGTATTCCCAAGAGGCAGGACCACAGACAGCAATGGGAAGTATTCCCAAGAGGCAGGACCACGGACAGCTTGAGTTTGAGTTGTGTATATATAAAAAACACTGCTGGTACCTGATTGAAAAACGTTAACCATGTTAACCTTTCACGTGGACTGGTGGTTTGTGTTTGTATGTGTCAACCCTGACTTACCAAGATCATGGTGCTGTGTCTGTGTGGTGTTGTTCATCAAAACCACTACAGTATGTGTCTGTGTGTTGTGTTATTCATTGTGCTGTAGAGCAGAGTAATGTACTGTCTCCCATTCTGGGAATTGCTTCTTCCCTTTACAAAGCGAATGCATGTTTTCCCTCTCCACAGATTTGTATGGATTCAAATCAAAACTCTCTCTCTCTCTCTCTCTCTCTCTCTCTCTCTCTCTCTCTCTTTCTCTAATAAGCTAATTACAAAGGGGAACCAGCACGTTTCCAAGGAGAGAGAGAGAGAGAGAGAGAGAGAAGAAGGAAAACCAGCCCGTTTCCAAGGAGGGAGAGAGAGAGAGAGAGGGGGAACCAGCCCGTTTCCAAGGAGGGAGAGAGAGAGAAGGAAGAGGGAACCAGCCCGTTTCCAAGGAGGGAGAGAGAGAGAAGGGGAACCAGCCGATTTCCAAGGAGGGAGAGAGAGAGAGAGAGAGAGAGAAGGGGAACCAGCCCATTTCCAAGGAGGAGAGAGAGAGAGAGAGAGAGAGAGAAGGGGAACCAGCCCGTTTCCAAGGAGGGAGAGAGAGGAGAGAGAGAGAGAGAGAGAGAGAGAGAGAGAGAGAGAGAGAGAGAAGGGGAACCAGCCCGTTTCCAAGGAGAGAGAGAGAGAGAGAGAGAGAGAGAAGGGAAACCAGCCCGTTTCCAAGGAGGGAGAGAGAGAGAGAGAGAGAGAGGGGGGGAACCAGCCCGTTTCCAAGGAGGGAGAGAGAGAGGGGAGAGAGGGAGAGAGGGAACCAGCCGATTTCCAAGGAGGGAGAGAGAGAAGGAGGGAGAGAGAGAGAAGGGGAACCAGCCCATTTCCAAGGAGGGAGAGAGGGGAAGAGCCTGAGGAGGGAGAGAGAGAGAGAGAGGGGAACCAGCCCGTTTCCAAGGAGGGAGAGAGAGAGAGAGAACCAGAGTTTCCAAGGAGGGAGAGAGAGAGAGAGAGAACCAGTTTCCAAGGAGAGAGAGAGAGAGAGAAGGGGACCAGAGAGAGAGAGAGAGAGAGGGGAACCAGCCCGTTTCCAAGGAGAGAGAGAGAGAGAGAGAGAGGAGAGGGGAACCAGCCCGTTTCCAAGGAGGGAGAGAGAAGGGGAACCAGCCCGTTTCCAGGAGGGAGAGGAGAGAGAGAGAAGGGGAACCAGCCCGTTTCCAGGAGGAGGGAGAGAGAGAGGGGAACCAGCCCCGTTTCCAAGGAGGGAGAGAGGGAACCAGCCCGTTTCCAAGGAGGAGAGAGAGAGAGAGAGAAGGGGAACCAGCCCGTTTCCAAGGAGGGGAGAGAGAGAGAGAGAGAGAGAGAGAGAGAGAGGGGGAACCAGCCCGTTTCCAAGGAGAGGAGAGAAAGAGAGAGAGAGAGAGAGAGAAGGGGAACCAGCCCGTTTCCAAGGAGGAGAGAGAGAGAGAGAGAGAGAGAAGGGGAACCAGCCCGTTTCCAAGGAGGGGAGAGGAGAGAGGGAGAGGAGAGGAGAGAGAGAGAAGGGGAACCAGCCCGTTTCCAAGGAGAGAGGAGAGAGAGAGAGAGAGAGAGAGAACCAGGGGAACCAGCCCGTTTCCAGGAGAGAGAGAGAGAGAGAGAGAAGGGGAACCAGCCCGTTTCCAAGGAGGGAGAGAGAGAGAGGGGAGGGGAACCAGCCCGTTTCCAAGGAGAGAGAGAGAGAGAGAGAGAGAGAGAGAGAGAGAGAGAGAGAGAGAGAGAGAGCCCGTTTCCAAGGAGAGAGAGAGAGAAGGGAACCAGCCCGTTTCCAAGAGAGGAGAGAGAGAGAGAGAGAGAGGAAACCAGCCCGTTTCCAAGGAGGGAGAGAGAGAGAGAGAGGAGAGAGAGAGAGAGAGAGAGAGAGAGAGAGAGGGGGAACCAGCCCGTTTCCAAGAGAGGGAGAGAGAGAGAGAAGGGGAACCAGCCCGTTTCCAAGGAGGGAGAGAGAGAGAGAGAGAGAGAGAGAGAGAGAAGGGGAACCAGCCCGTTTCCAAGGAGAGAGGAGAGAGAGAGAGAGAGGGAACCAGCCCGTTTCCAGGAGGGGAGGGAGAGAGAGAGAAGGGGAACCAGCCTGTTTCCAAGGAGGGGAGAGAGAGAGAGAGGAGGGAGAGAGAGAGAGAGAGAGAAGGGGAACCAGCCCATTTCCAAGGAGGGAGAGAGAGAGAGAGAGAGAGAGAGTTTCCAAGGAGAGAGAGAGAGAGAGAGAGAGAGAAGGGGAACCAGCCCGTTTCCAAGGAGGGAGAGAGAGAGAGGGGAACCAGAGTTTCCAAGGAGGGAGAGAGAGAGAAGGGGAACCAGCCCGTTTCCAAGGAGAGGATAGAGAGGAGAGAGAGAGAGAGAGAGAGAGAAGGGGAACCAGCCCGTTTCCAAGGAGGGAGAGAGAGAGAGAGAGAGAAGGGGAACCAGCCCGTTTCCAAGGAGGGAGAGAGAGAGAGAGAGAGAGAGAGAGGGGAACCAGCCTGTTTCCAAGGAGGGAGAGAGAGAGAGAGAGGGGAACCAGCCCATTTCCAAAGGAGGGAGAGAGAGAGAGAGAGAGAGAGAGAGAGAGAAGGGGAACCAGCCCGTTTCCAAGGAGAGAGAGAGAGAGAGAGAGAGAGAGAGGAGAGAGAGAGAGAGAGAGAGGGGAACCAGCCCGTTTCCAAGGAGGGAGAGAGAGAGAAGAAGGGGAACCAGCCCGTTTCCAAGGAGGGAGAGAGGAGAGAGAGAGAGAGGGGAACCAGCCCGTTTCCAATGAGGGAGAGAGAGAGAGAGAGAGAGAGAGAGAAGGGGAACCAGCCCGTTTCCAAGAGAGAGGAGAGAGAGAGGGAACCAGCCCGTTTCCAAGGAGGAGAGAGAGGAGAGAGAGAGGGAGAGAGAGAGAGAGAGAAGAGGAACCAGCCCGTTTCCAAGGAGTTAGAGAGAGAGAGAGAGAGAGAGAGGGGGAACCAGCCCGTTTCCAAGGAGGGAGGAGAGAGAGAGAGAGAGGGAACCAGCCCGTTTCCAAGGAGGAGAGAGAGAGAGAGAAGGGGAACCAGCCCGTTTCCAAGGAGGGAGAGAGAGAGAGAGAGAGGGAGAGAGAGAGAGAGAGAAGGGGAACCAGCCCGTTTCCAAGGAGAGAGGAGAGAGAGAGAGAGAGAGAGAGAGAGAGAGAGAGAGAGGGGGGAACCAGCCCGTTTCCAAGGAGGAGAGAGAGAGAGAGAGAGAGAGAGAGAGAGAGAAGAGGGAACCAGCCCGTTTCCAAGGAGGGAGAGAGAGAGAGAGAGAGAGAGAGAGAAGGGGAACCAGCCCGTTTCCAA
>NW_027010183.1:0-34563 GCF_036934945.1 Oncorhynchus masou masou
TTAAGTACTGCTGTGTCTGCCTCATCTTCTGGGTTCTGCTGTCTATTCGTGGCTCAGTTGGTTAAGTGACTGTTTCTCACTCCGGAGACCCAGGTTCGAAACCGGGTCCTGACAGCATCCTTATGTAATACATGTATCACTAGCCACTTTAACTATGCCACTTTGTTTGCATACTCATCTCATATGTATATACTGTACTCGATACCATCTACTGTATCTTGCCTATGCTGCTCTGCACCATCACTCACTCATGTCATATGTACATATTCTTTATCCCCTTACACTGTGTATAAGACAGTAGATTAGGAATTGTTAGTTAAGATTACTTGTTGGTTATTACTGCATTGTGGAACTAGAAGCACAAGTATTTCACACTCGCATTAACATCTGCTAACCATGTATGTGACAAATAAAATTTGATTTGATTTGAATTTACTGTGTTAAACAAGGCCTCACCTCCTGGTTACACTTGTGACCATTTCCCCCGTGCATCTCGCAAAGGCGGAGGTGTTAAGCTGCACATTTACGATAGCAAATTTTCATTTACAAAAAAAATGGCGTTTTCGTCTTTTGAGCTTCTCGTCATGAATCTATACAGCATATCCAATCACTTTTTATCGCTACTGTTTACAGGCCTCCTGGACCATATATACCGTTCCTCATTGAGTTCCCTGAATTCCTCATCGGACCTTGTAGTCATAGCAGATAATATTCAAATTTTGGTGACTTTAATATTCACATGGAAAAGTCCACAGACCCACTCAAAAAGGCTTTCAAGACAAAAAATATCTCAGTGGGTTTGTCCCATGACCTACTCACTGTCACAGTCATACTCTGGACCTAGTTTTGTCCAATGGAATAAATGTTGTGGATCGTAATGTTTTTTCATAATCCTGGACTATCGGACCACCATTTCATTACGTTTGCAATCGCAACAAATAATCTGCTCAGATCCCAACCAAGGAAAATCAAAAGTCATTTTCATAAATTCACATACAACACAAAGATTCCTTGATGCCCCTCTCCAGACTCCCTCTGCCTACCCAAGGACGTCAAAAGAACAAAAATCTGTTAACCACCTAACTGAGGAACTCAATTTAACCTTGTAATACCCTAGATGCAGTTGCACCTCTAAAAAACATTTCTCATAAGAAACTAGCTCCCCTGCTATACAGAAAATACCCGAGCTCTGAAGCAAGCTTCCAGAAAAGTGGAACGGAAATGGCGCCACACCAAACTGGAATTCTTCCAACTAGCTTGGAAAGACAGTACCTTGCAGTATCGAAGAGCCTCACTGCTGCTCGATCATCCTATTTTTCCAACTTATTTGAGGAAAATAAGAACAATCCAATGTATGTTTTATACTGTGTAAAGCTAACTAAAAAGCAACATTCCCAAGTGAGGATGGCTTTCACTTCAGCAGTAATAAATTCATGAACTTCTTTGAGGAAAAGATCACATCATTAGAAAGCAAATTACGGACCTCTTTAAATCTGCATCAGTTTGTTATATCTGGAGTACTTCTCTTGTCTTATCCGGTGTCCTGTGTGAATTTAAGTATGTCTCTCTATTTCTCTCTCTCTTTCTTTCTCTCTGAGGACCTGAGCACTTGCACCATGCCTCAGGACTACCTGGCATGATGACTCCTTGCTGTCCCCAGAGGTGCTGACTTGCTGCGCCCTCGACAACTACTGTGATTATTATTTGACCATTCTGGTCATTTATGAACATTTGAACATCTTGGCCATGTTCTGTTATAATCTCCACCCAGCACAGCCAGAAGAGGACTGGCCACCCCTGATAGCCTGGTTCCTCTCTAGGTTCTTCCCAGGTTTTGGCCTTTCTAGGGAGATTTTCATTGCCACAGTCCTTCTACAGCTGCATTGCTTGCTGTTTGGGGTTTTAGGCTGGGTTTCTGTACAGCACTTTGAGATATCAGCTGATGTATGAAGGGCTATATTTAATTTGATCAACGTTTCCCTGTTAGTTAACACTATCACTGTTTCCGTGTTTGTTAACAGAGGCAACGTGCCCTGTTAACACTCAACTACACTTGTTTTGAGATCAAAGCCAGAGCTTAATTTAACCATGTGTGCACATTTTGTTCATATCCTTTGCTAGTTAGAGTTATTAGCCCAGTTATAGATAGTTTGTAGTCAGCAATAAGGAGTGATTACCTCCTACAAGATTACAAAAGTGTACATTTCTAGACATTATGAAAATCAAGTGAGGTAAAGAGCTTTTTTCTCTTAAAGGACAGTGCTGTATTTTGAGACGACTGTTAAACTAATTTAAACAGGTACAGCAGTAAACACGTGGAAGTTACACGGAAGCTCAGCAGACCTGAAAATTGCTCAGTGATTAACATTTTTTGAGGGAACATTGGACAGGACACACATTCATCTGGAAGTAACATAGAGAAGAAGAGACTGGGACAGGACACACATTCATCTGGAAGTAACAGAAAGAGAGACTGGGACAGGACACACATTCATCTGGAAGTAACAGAGAGAGAAGAGAGAGACTGGGACAGGACACACATTCACCTGGAAGTAACAGAGAGAAGAGAGAGACTGGGACAGGACACACATTCATCTGGAAGTAACAGAGAGAGAAGAGAGAGACTGGGACAGGACACACATTCATCTGGAAGTAACAGAGAGAGAAGAGAGAGACTGGGACAGGACACACATTCATCTGGAAGTAACAGAGAGAGAAGAGAGAGACTGGGACAGGACACACATTCATCTGGAAGTAACAGAGAGAAGAGAGAGACTGGGACAGGACACACATTCATCTGGAAGTAACAGAGAGAGAAGAGAGAGACTGGGACAGGACACACATTCATCTGGAAGTAACAGAGAGAGAAGAGAGAGACTGGGACAGGACACACATTCATCTGGAAGTAACAGAGAGAGAAGAGAGTGACTGGGACAGGACACACATTCATCTGGAAGTAACAGAGAGAGAAGAGAGAGACTGGGACAGGACACACATTCACCTGGAAGTAACAGAGAGAAGAGAGAGACTGGGACAGGACACACATTCACCTGGAAGTAACAGAGAGAAGAGAGAGACTGGGACAGGACACACATTCACCTGGAAGTAACAGAGAGAAGAGAGAGACTGACAGGACACACATTCACTGGAAGTGAGGACAGGACACACATTCATCTGGAAGTAACAGAGAGAGAAGACACACATTCATCTGGAAGTAACAGAGAGAGAAGAGAGAGACTGGGACAGGACACACATTCATCTGGAAGTAACAGAGAGAGAAGAGAGAGACTGGGACAGGACACACATTCATCTGGAAGTAACAGAGAGAGAAGAGAGAGACTGGGACAGGACACACATTCACCTGGAAGTAACAGACAGAAGAGAGAGACTGGGACAGGACACACATTCATCTGGAAGTAACAGAGAGAGAGAGAACTGGGAGGACACATTCAGAGACTGGGACAGGACACACATTCATCTGGAAGTAACAGAGAAGAGAGAGACTGGGACAGGACACACATTCATCTGGAAGTAACACAGAGAGAGAAGAGAGAGACTGGGACAGGACACACATTCATCTGGAAGTAACAGAGAGAGAGAGAGAGACTGGGACAGGACACACATTCATCTGGAAGTAACAGAGAGAAGAGAGAGACTGGGACAGGACACACATTCATCTGGAGTAACAGAGAAAAGAGAGACTGGGACAGGACACACATTCATCTGGAGGTAACAGAGAAGAGAAGAGAAGAGAGACTAAGACAAAGGCAATACACATTCACAAAGCCTTTATGAAGGTTACTTAAAAGGCTATAAACTGTTCTACTTGAATTCTTCTGAAGTTATTGAATGTCTCCTCTTCCTCCATACATGTTGCTGAGAACAGCTGAAACATCAATATTTTATCACTGTGGCTGCTTTGTTCTGTCTTTGATAGAGTTGCCAATGTACTCAAGGACTACCACATATAATACGCATACACATGGACCGAGAACACACACACACACTCTGTTTCATACTGTAGATTCCACTAGCAGGACATATCCCTTCTGCCATTGAATGTCTACTGCTAGCCATTTCCAACCTTCAAGCTGTTCACTGGATGGGACAGGCTGTATAATTATACCCTCTCCCTCAAAGACAGAGTGAGTGAGAACATCATTGTGTGAGGGAGCATGAGTATGAGTATGTGTGTGTGTGTGTGTGTGTGTGTGTGTGTGTGTGTGTGTGTGTGTGTGTGTGTGTGTGTGTGTGTGTGTGTGTGTGTGCATCTGGAGAATCCAACCCCTTTATTTTTGACTGTTTAGTAGGGGGTGTGTGGAAATCTGCATTGTGTTTGTGAGGAGGTTATGTATATAGTGCATTAAATGTATGTATATAGTGCATTAAATGTATATAGTGCATTAAATGGCTGTATATAGTGCATTAAATGTATGTGAGTATACATGTTTTATATGCGCCTGCTGGAGCCAGGCGGTCCATAATGAAGCTGTAATTATGCAGGGCAACACACAGGTTGTGGGCCTCTGAGAGGTGCAGACTCATTCCTGGGCAAATGGGAGCCAGCTGGGTTTGATCTGCCATCACACACACACACACACACACACACACACACACACACACACACACACACACACACACACACACACACACACACACAATTCTGCGGAAGGCCTCAACCACCCCAGCCCTGTTTATTTACTCTACTCTCTTCTCTTCTCTATCCTGTCTCTTCCTCCCTCCTGCTTCTCAGTCTCTCACTCTTCTGTCCTCATCTCCTTTCCCTCTATTTTACCATTCTTTCCTCTATCTTTCTTCATCTTTCCCTCACTCCCTCCCATCGTGGTGAAGTAGGTATTCATGGACTCCCCTAAGCAGTCAGCCACTGCCTGCTAACAGTGACCACAGCAGCAGTTCTGATCTACTCCACCTCTACTCACATTTAGTTCTCACATAAGATACACAACTTTCTCTCTCGCTATTCTTCCTCCCATCTGGACCATAAGACTCCTACTCTCATCAGAAACACACAGGGAAGGGGAAACACATGAGACTACATTATAGAGTGAGACAGATCCTCTACCGCAAGCGCCGGGCCTCTACCGCAGGCGCCGGGCCTCTACCGCAGGCGCCGGCCTCTACCCCGCCCAGGCGCCGCGCCTCTACCGCAGGCGCGGGCTCTTACCGCAGGCGCCTGGCCTCTACCGCAGGCGCCGGGCCTCTACCGCAGGCGCGGGCCTCTACCGCCCGCGCCACGCCTCTACCGCCGGCGCCACGCCCTCCGGGCGCCACGCCTCTACCGCAGGCGCCCATGTTGTTTCTCTGTGGTTTATAAAACCCAAGGTGCCTTACTCGCTCATATTTTCTACTTTTTTAACAGCTTATTTAAAACTGCTGTTGGGAGAACTTTAAAAGACATCTTTAAAACTACTGTAAACGTCTGCTTTTACGGAAAGATTGGTTCCTTTGTCCGTAACCACATGTTGCAGTATATTCTTTAACTGTGTTGTTGCAAAATCAAATGTATTACCACACTCTCGTTGTGTGTCAACTTTGCTAAAAAAGGTTTCTGGGAAGCTGTGTCTGTCACGACTTCCGCCGAAGTCGGCTCCTCTCCTTGTTCGGGCGGCGTTACCGGCTTTCTAGCCATCGACGCTCCATTTTTCATGTATCCATTTGTTTTGTCTTGTTCCCTGCACACCTGGTTTTCATTCCCCAATCAATCTACATGTATTTATTCCTCTGTTCCCCATCATGTCTTTGTGTCAGATTGTTTATGTTATGTGTGTATTGTTGACGCACCAGACTGGCTTGTTTTTTCCGTGTTATTTTTCATGAAGATGTTTATTGTTAAACATAATTCTTGTGACTGTTTTGCACGTTTTGCACTTTTGCCTAAATAAAGTGTGCGCCTGTTCACAAATCTCTGCTGTCCTGCACCTGACTTCGCTACCAGTACGCACACACCTGACAATGTCCTTACAAACAGTACACATGAACTACAACACAGTAGCCATTTTCAAGGTGAGATCGCCTGCACTGTTATTTCCTCTTTCTTTTATATTTTAGTGAGCAAAATCCAATACTCCCAACTAAAATCCATATTTGACTTTTGAGACATCAAAAACCCTCAAACAACATGGTGGAAGTAAACATGTTTACACAGAGAAACGAATCATCATCATTATTATTAATATCAAAGCCAGCAAAACAACATGCTAGGATAAATAGGAAAAGTGTGTGTGTGTGTTCTCACTGCGAGTGTTGACCTGGATGTGAGCAGGATCATAGAAGAGGGGAAATGCTTCCTCTACACCCTGTCTCTCCCCCGCTCACACCGCCCCTTATACAGAGACACACTCCTTGTGTCCCTCCTCCAAATGTGGAAGACATTTCAAAGGCAGCGGCCGCCATGCTGCTTCCATTATAGTCAATCAGGGCCTGAACCAGATATTAAAGCACTAGCCAGGGGAGCCGCCGTCAATACACTGACTGTTCTCTGTGTGTGTGTGGTTCTGAAGTATGTGTGTCTGAAAATCAGTGGCATCTATTGTTCACTCTATTGTTGTATCATTCTTTCTATCTATACTGAACAAAAATATGAACACAGCATGTAAAGTGTTGGTCCCATAGTTCATGAGCTTAAATAAAAGATCCCAGACATTTTCTGAGGCAGAAGAATATTATTTTGCTAAAATTGTCACACATTTGTTTATATCCCTGTTAGTGAGCCTTTCTCCTTTGCCAAGATAATCTGACAGTTGTGGCATATCAAGAAGCTGATTAAACAGCATGATCATTACACAGGTGCACCTTGTCCTGGAGGCAATAAAAGCCAATCTAAAATATGCAGTTTTGTCACAACACAATGCCACAGATGTCTCAAGTTGTGAGGAGCGTGCAATTGGCATGTTGAGTGCAGGAATGTCCACCAGGAGCTATTGTCAGATAATTGAATGCTAATGTCTCTACCATAAGCCGTATCCAATGTCATTTTAGAGAATTTGACAGTATGCCCAACCAGCATCACAACCACAGACCACATGTAACCATGGCAGCCCAGGACCTCCACATCCGGCTTCTTTACCTGAGAGATCGTCTGAGACCAGCCACCCGGACAGCTGATGAAACTCAGGAGTATTTCTGTCTGTAGTAAAGCCCTTTTTGGGGAGAAACTCATTCTCAAAAACCCCTGCTCAGTCATGTGAAATCCATAGATTAGGTCCTAATGATTCTATTTCAATTGACTGATTTCCTTATATGAACTGTAACTCAAAATCATTGAAATTATTGCATTTATATTTTTGTTCAGTATATCAGCATTCTATCAATAATTCTATCATTTAATATCTTGTTCTATCGTTCTTTTTATCTATCCTGTACCTTGAACAGTTCTTATGGTTTCTCGTAGACATGAGGGTTAAACACCAAAACAAATGGGTTGTGCCTCCAAGCCCTTGTCTGCCCTTAGTATGCCACCACCATTGACCAAACAAATCTGAACCCAATATCAAATGTGACTAGAGCCAATTCTATGCTGGCACTCATGCTGAACTCCCAAACCACCAAACCGTGAAGTGATTTCGAGATCTGAGAATGATGAATCTCTAATTCAAATCAGACCAAAGTAATCAAGCAATGCTGGAGCTAGCTGAGTATACACACACATGTTGGTGTGTGTTTGTGTGTGCGTGTGTGTGTTTGTGTGTGTGTGTGTGTGTGTGTTCGCGTGTGCGTGCATTAGTAATGTGGGAAAATTAAACACAGATACATAATCGGGATATTATTTTTGACTCGATGGGGAGGATGGGGTGATGATGGGTCACTGGATCAGCACAAACTTCCAGTATGGACGGGGTTTTGTTATGTAGATGTACAAAGGAGAAGATGGATGCCGTTTAAATACTATGAGGTGGTTGATTAATCAAGAGTGAGGCGGACTTGTGGTTAATGAAGATTGGATGCAGGTGAGCAAATTAGAGAATGACCCGATAATCGGTTGGGCCAATATTTGTTACGATATTAACCTGTGACTATCATGCAGCCGATGTCCTACGTGATATGAGCACACTAGCGCCTTGTGTAAAATGTTGCAAACTGGTGAGGAACATCTGGCTGGACTGCATTTTGTTAGCTAACCACTTATGCTGGATATATTTTAGCTTAAGGACACTTGATTGATGACACACGGCATGTATACATTTTAAAAGTGTTCAAAGAACGGTTCAAGGAACAGAACCGAAAAGTAGAATATTTTAAAGGACCAGTGATCCATACTGTTCTGGAAAAGAACCGTTATTTTGATGGGAACCGGTTAGTAATGTTCCTTTTATGTAACAGACATTTTTTCTAGTCCACAACAAAAAATGCAGTAAAGCGCCTATGCAAAGCCATCACTGAAACCTATTCCAGTGTCTGCCTGCAGCCTGGAAATCTTTACCTGTGTGTGTTTAAGCACAGAGAATGGATTAACCTTTTCAATGCTAGTTAGGGATACCATAGGCCTAGTTATCACGTAGGATTTATTAACTACAAAAAGGTAAGATGTATTTTACATTTGGTACCACTCTGCACACACACAAGCTGGTTAGCTGGCTGCTCAAAAGGACATTCCAAAGTTCCTCCATATAATACCAATCCTCCTAGGTATAATTCTGTGTAACTAATTCATATAATGCATGTCATAAGATGCCCAGTGCTTCAAGCCTCCTCAACCCTCTCTCGCCTCTCTCCACACTTGTACAATTTCAGATGCATCTTGCCATAGGCTACACTTGTCTGTCCATCACACATGTAGACAACTAGCTTGCCAGCTCTATCCACACTGATTGGTGAAGTAATTCAATTAGCTAAAAAAAGAAATAAAAATAGTGGACTTCATAGGTTAAAAAAATAGAAAATAACAATTTAAACCTGTACTTTTTTGGGGTTCAAACACATTCAGAACTTTATTTTGCTGGTCGGAACAGTGGAACGAAACAAAAAGATTGTGGTTCTGTTCAGAACTAAACTATTGGAAAATGATTTTGCTTCCAACCCCAGATGTCCATATACAGTGCCTTGCGAAAGTATTCGGCCCCCTTGAACTTTAAGTGACCTTTTGCCACATTTCAGGCTTCAAACATAAAGATATAAAACTGTATTTTTTGTGAAGAATCAACAACAAGTGGGACACAATCATGAAGTGGAACGACATTAATTGGATATTTCAAACTTCTTTAACAAATCAAAAACTGAAAAATTGGGCGTGCAAAATTATTCAGCCCCCTTACCCCCTTACTTTGTAGCGCCACCTTTTGCTGCGATTACAGCTGTAAGCCGTTTGGGGTATAGTCTCTATCAGTTTTGCACATCGAGAGACTGACATTTTTTCTCAATCCTCCTTGCAAAAACAGCTCGAGCTCAGTGAGGTTGGATGGAGAGCATTTGTGAACAGCAGTTTTCAGTTCTTTCCACAGATTCTCAATTGGATTCAGGTCTGACTTTGACTTGGCCATTCTAACACCTGGATATGTTTATTTTTGAACCATTCCATTGTAGATTTTGCTTTATGTTTTGGATCATTGTCTTGTTGGAAGACAAATCCCGTCCAGTCTCAGGTCTTTTGCAGACTCCATCAGGTTTTCTTCCAGAATGGTCCTGTATTTGGTCCATCCATCTTCCCATCAATTTTAACCATCTTCCCTGTCCCCTGCTGAAGAAAAGCAGGCCTAAACCATGATGCTGCCACCACCATGTTTGACAGTGGGTATTTTGTGTTCAGGGTGATGAGCTGTGTTTGCTTTTCGCCAAACACGCGTTTTGCATTGTTGCCAAAAAGTTCAATTTTGGTTACAATCTGACCAGAGCACCTTCTTCCACATGTTTGGTGTGTCTCCCAGGTGGCTTGTGGCAAACTTTAAACAACGGTTTTTATGGATACCTTTAAGAAATGTCTTTCTTCTTGCCACTCTTCCATAAAGGCCAGATTTGTGCAATATTAGACTGATTGTTGTCCTATGGAAAGAGTCTCCCACCTCAGCTTTAGATATCTGCAGTTCATCCAGAGTGATCATGGGACTCTTGGCTGCATCTCTGATCAGTCTTCTCCTTGTATGAGCTGAAAGTTTAGAGGACGGCCAGGTCTTGGTAGATTTGCAGTGGTCTGATACTCCTTCCATTTCAATAGTATCGCTTGCACAGTGCTCCTTGGGGAGGTTTAAAGCTTGGGAAATCTTTTTGTATCCAAATCCGGCTTTAAACTTTCTTCACAACAGTATCTCGGACCTGCCTGGTGTGTTCCTTGTTCTTCATGATGCTCTCTGCGCTTTTAACGGACCTCTGAGACTATCACAGTGCAGGGTGCATTTATACGGAGTCTTGATTACACACAGGTGGATTGTATTTATCATCATTAGTCATTTAGGTCAACATTGGATCATTCAGAGATCCTCAATGAACTTCTGGAGAGAGTTTGCTGCACTGAAAGTAAAGGGGCTGAATAATTTTGCACGCCCAATCTTTCAGTTTTTGATTTGTTAAAAAAGTTTGAAATATCCAATAAATGTCGTTCCACTTCATGATTGTGTCCCACTTGTTGTTGATTCTTCATAAAAAATACAGTTTTATATCTTTATGTTTGAAGCCTGAAATGTGGCAAAAAAGTTCGGCAGTTCAAGGGGGGCCGAATACTTTGGCAAGGCACTGTATAGGCTACAGGACATTACAAAACAACATACTGGCCACCAGCTAGCTAGAAAATTTGAGGCTAAGGTCAGGCTCAACTACTTTATTTGTTATAACACACTGCAACACATAGCAAGCCAATTGTCTGCAAAAAAGTTCACTGGGTTAAATGACTCGTATTCTCTTTGTTGACAAATTGTTGCTTGTAAGAGTGACTGGTCTGAGACTGTCTTAAAGAGACAGCACACTTTATGAAAAAAGAGATCAGGCTGCTTCGAGGCATATATAGGCAAATATAATAGACTAAGATAAGTCCCAAATTGAAGGGAAACTGTGATTGTTTGTCATTTAGTCACCATAGATTCCACTGAAATCAGCCAAGACAAGCTCAATAACTCAATGCATGCACAAACTCTATTGAATATGCATTCACCTGTATTGTGAGTAGGTCTATGGCATCTTGATTTCCCCCAGCTCTCACAGCCTCCGTCACAATGAGACGTCCAGCCATGTTTATCAAAAGTCACATTTTATAAGTTGTTCGAAACATAAAATGTTTGAAGTATTTAAAAGTTAAGTTTAGGCATTAACTCCAAATTCTTAAGGTTAGGAATTCCTCCGGATGGTTAAGGTGAGGGTTAAGGATTGGGATAGGCTTCAAACAAAAACATCAAAAATAACTTGCAATCTGCCATCATCGTCCGCAATGCCCTAGCAAAACGGAAACCTACTTGAATGTAACAGCGCTCACTGTTGCCCAGTGGCCAGTTTCACGTCATCTCCCGACATCCTCAGACATGGACGGACGTTGAATACTGACTTGTGTCATGGGTGATGGGTGTTGTTTTACACTGGTTGTATCCTGTGCCCCGTGGCGAATACACTTAGGAAATTTATGTAGTTAGATTGTCTGGGAAATTTTTGTCATCACCATTTTCAAATTTAATGATATTGAAAAACGGCATAAAATATCAGCCTTAAAAAATCCATATTGGTCGTTCTCTAAAGCAAATTGGCATGGTCACAGCTCTAATAGCCGCATTTCAATATGACTGTCTAGGCCCATATCCAATATGAGTTCCTGCTCCAGGCCACATTCCAATATGACTGTCTGGGCCCATATATGGAGTTCCTGCCCCAGGCCACATTCCAATATGACTGTCTGGGCCCATATATGGAGTTCCTGCTCCAGGCCACCTAACATGACTGTCTGGGCCCATATATCCAGGACTGTCTGGGCCCATATATGGGTTCCCTGCTCCAGGCCACATTCCAATATGACTGTCTGGGCCCCATATGGAGTTCCTGCTCCAGGCCACATTCCAATATGACTGTCTGGGCCCATATATGGAGTTCCTGCTGTGTCGTCTGAAGCAAAGCTCCCTCCCAAAACTGCGTTATAAACTACACTCATGAGCGGCAATACACAGGAATATCACCATATCACAATAAAGCTGGACCATGTGGATGATAGAAATATGAGCTAGCAAACTCTGTAACGTGTCAAATTTGGCCAAAGAAGAGAGAGACCCCATTACTCTGACTCCATGAGGGGTCTATACTGATGTATCAGTAGGTAGGTTGATACTCTGACTCCATGAGGGGTCTATTTATTTTTGATTTTATTTCATCTTTTTTTAACCAGTTAGGCTAGTTGAGAACAAGTTCGCATTTACAACTACGACCTGGCCAAGATAAAGCAAAGCAGTGCGACAGAAACAACAAGCACAGAGTTACACATGGAATAAACAAGCGTACAGTCAATAACACAATAGAAAAAAGAACGTCTACATACAGTGTGTGCAAATGGCGTGAGGAGGTAAGGCAATAAATAGGCCATAGGAGCAAAGTAATTACAATTAAGCAGATAGATTAACACTGGAGTGATAGATGAGCAGATGATGATGAGCAGATGATGATGTGCAAGTAGAGATACAGGTGTGCAAAAGAGCAGAAAAGTAAACTAAAACAATATGAGATGGAGGTAGGTAGATTGGGTGGGCTATTTACAGATGGACTATGTACAGCTGCAATGATCGGTTAGCTGCTCAGATAGCTGATGTTTAAAGTTAGCGAGGAAATATAAGTCTCCAGCTTCAGCGATTTTGTAATTCGTTCCAGTCACTGGCAGCAGAGAACTGGAAGGAAAAGGTGGCCAAAGTTGGTGGGCTTTGGGGATGACCAGTGAGGATATACTCTGCTGGAGCGCGTGTTATAGGTGGCTGTTTTATCATGACCAGTGAGCTGAGATAAGGCTGAGCTTTACTTATCATAGACTTATAGATGATCTGGAGCCAGTGGGTCTGGCGAATATGTGGCGAGGGCCAGCCGACTGGAGCATACAGGTCGCAGAGTTGTGGGTATAAGGCGCTTTGGTAACAAAACGATGGCACTGTGATAGACAACATCAATTTGCTGAGTAGAGTATTGGAGCCATTTTGTAGATGGCGTCACCGAAGTTGAGGATCGGTAGGATAGTCAGTTTTACTAGGGTAGGTTTGCTTGGCGTGGAGTGAAGGAGGCTTTGTTGCGAAATAGAGCCGATTCTAGATTTGATTTTGGATTGGATATGTTTACTATGAATCTGGAAGAAGAGTTTACAGTCGAGCCAGACACCGAGGCATTTGTAGTTGTCCACATATTCCAGGTCAGACCCGTCCAGGTACTGGATGCCAGTTGGGCGGCAGGGAATGGGGTTGAAAAGCATGCATTTGGTTTACTAGCGTTTAAGAACAGTTGGAGGCCATGGAAGGAGTGTTGTATGGCATTGAAGCTCATCTGGGAGGGAGTTAACACAGTGTGCAAAGAAGGACCAGATGTATACAGAATGGTGTCAGTCTGCATAGAGGTGGATCAGGAATCACCTGCAGCAAGAGCGACATCAGTGATATATACAGAGAAAAGAGTCGGACCGAGAATTGAACCCTGTGGTATCCCCATAGAGACTGCCAGAGGTCCGGACAACACGCTCCAATTTGACACACTGAACTCTGTCTGCGAAGTAGTTGGTAAACCAGGCGAGGCAGTCATTTGAGAAACCAAGGCTATTGAGTCTGCCGATAAGATTGGCTGAGAGTGTGGACAACATGTAAACTATACATCTTTAAAAAAAAAAAAAAAAACATTTTTATGATATCCAATTGGTAGTTACAGTCTTGTCCCATCACTGCAACTCACCTATGGACTCGGGAGAGGCAAGGGTCACGTCCATACGTCCTACGCAAACACAACCATGTCAAGCCGCACTGCTTCTTGACACACTGCCGCTTAACCCGGAAGCCAGCCGCACCAATATGTCGGAAGAAATACTGTCCAGACGGTGACCGGTCAGCTTGCAGGCGCCTGGCCCGTCGCGATGCAGTACCTTAGACTATTCACTCAGAAGGCCCCCTGTAAACTATATTTTGTCTCCAAATGTTTATTGAAACCATAAATAAACGTGCACAATGAGCATTTGTTATCTCTCAAATACATTGTTACAGTTGTTGATTAGGGTCACGACTTCTGCCAAGCCGACGTCTCCTCCTTGTTCGGGAGCGTTCGCGCGCCGGGCTTCTAGCAATCATCGATTTACTTTTCATTTTCCATTTGTCTTGTCTTCCCACACACCTGGTTTCAGTTCCATAATTACATGTTTGTATTTAACCCTCTGTTTCCCCATGTCCTTGTTCGGAATTGTTTATTGCAAGTGCATGTGAACGTATGCTGGTGTGTGTGACGGGTTTTGTTACCTATTGTTTGTTTGTTCTATTTACGGTAGCTTTTATTATTAAACTGCTCCGTTGGAACACAGTTTTGGCTCTCCTGTACCTGACTTCCCTGCCGCCAGTACTCACCCATTACAATTAGCTAGCTAGCAAATTTTTGCCATATTAGCATTGAAATGAAATCAGTAAAAACACCTCATAAAACAACAAGATAAAACTAGCTGAAACAAGCCACCTACGATTCCCCACATGGTAGCTTCTTGTCATTGTTGCTAGTTAACAGACCGTTCCAGAATATTACAACACACGGCTTCCGGTCCATCGATGCAAGCACATCATTTGTGACATTGTCAAATCAGCCCCTTAAATAGAAAGGAGACTGGAGACGGTTAAGCTGTATTTTTTTCATTAGCAGGGAGAGAGAGGGGTAAAGGGGAATCCTTAGAGGCAGCAACATGGCACCCAGCTCTAAAGTCTGCAGTTGGCTACTCTTACAGCGGCCATCTTAGCCCCAGCCTTCCTCTCCTCACAACTCTTACACTCAATTGTCCTCCCTCAATCTCCCCCACGACCTCTGGATCTCTCTCTCTCTCTCTCTCTCTCTCTCTCTCTCTCTCTCTCTCTCTCTCTCTCTCTCTCTCTCTCTCCTGTTATCTGAGTGTTCTTTTTTATCTCCCCCACCCACTCTCTCTCTCTCTCTCTCCTGTTATCTGAGTGTTCTTTATCATCTCCCCACCCATCTACTCTCTCTCTCACTTGTTATCTGAGTGTTCTTTATTATCTCCCCCAACCCACTCTTTCTCTCTCTCTTGTTATCTGAGTGTTCTTTATTATCTCCCCCCCACCCACTCTCTCTCTCTCTCCTTGTTATCGAGTGTTCTTTATTATCTCCCCCACTCACTCTCTCTCTCTGTTATCTGAGTGTTCTTTATTCACTGGAAAACAGAAACAGAGCATGAAAGAGATTGGGATTGGAGCCTGGCATATGAGTGGGTGAGTGAGTGGGTGGGTGGGTGAGTGGTGAGTAGGGGATAGAGTGTGGAGGGGATAGAGTGTGGAGGGGTTAGAGTGTGGAGGGGATAGAGCGTGGAGGGGATGGAGTGTGGTAGCAGAAAAAAGAGAAAAGAGACAGAGGATTTACGTGGGAGTCTTTGAAACTCCCTAAATCCTCTGTCCCTATCTCTGTCATACAGCCTTTACTAATGCCCTCTGAAGCTGTGTGTGTGTGTTTGTTTGTGTTGTGACTGACAGAAGCCTCTAGAGTCTCTAGAGAAGCAGAGATGCTTATAGAGTAAAGAAGATTCCACAACCTGACTGTGTAGGGATCTACCTCTGTGTCTTTGATCAGGCCAGGCAGAAACATAACATCACACTGGCTAGGTTTCAAAATACACCTTGTTCTGTATACACAGTAGTGCACTAGCATTGACCATACCACCAAGTGGAGCCCTATCTGGTCAAAAGTAGTGCACTAGATGGCTGCCATTCACTCTCTCAATGGATTATTCTCCCTTACAGAGAAGTTTAGGCCATTCACATCTGCCAGTTTCCTGGATTCAGTGCCCAAGACACGTCCTGTCATCATTCAAGCCCAGGGAGTGAGTGAGCACGGACCATTATCCAAACACCTGTATCTCTGTCCCAGAGCAAGCAGCCATCCATAGTAGAGGTCAACCGATTAATCGGAATGGCCGGTTAATTCGGGCCGATTTCAAGTTTTCATAACAATCTGTATTTTTGGACACCGATTTGGCCAATTAAAAAAAAAAAATATATATATATATATATTTTTTACACCTTTATTTAACTAGGCAAGTCCGTTAAGAACACATTCTTATTTTCAATGACGGCCTAGGAATGGTGGGTTAACTGCCTTGTTCAGGGGCAGAATGACAGATTTTTACTTTGTCAGCTCGGGGATTCATTTTTGCAACCTTCTAGTTACTAGTCCAACGCTCTAACCACCTGCCTTACATTGCACTCCACGAGGAGCCTGTGTGGCAGGCTGACTACCTGTTACACGAGGGCAGCAAGAAGCCAAGGTAAGTTGCTAGCTAGCATTAAACTTGTTTTTTATAAGATAATCAACCTTCACATAATCACTAGTTAACTACACATGGTTGATGATATTACTAGTTTATCTAGCGTGTCCTGCGTTGCATATAATCGATGCGGTTAATTTCTCATCGAATCACAGCCTACTACGCCAAACGGGTGATGATTTAGCACTATCGTTGCACCTAACCATAAACATCAATGCCTTTCTTTAAAATCAATACACAAGTATATATTTCTAAACCTGCATATTTAGTTAATATTGCCTGCTATCATGAATTTCTTATAATTAGGAAACTTGTGTCACTTCTCTTGCATTCCGTGCAAGCAGTCAGGGTATATGTAATAGTTTGGGCCGCCTGGCTGGCCTGCGAACTGTGTGAAGTCCATTTATTCCTAAAAAAAACATAATTAATTTGCCAGAATTGTCATTATTATGACATAACATTGAAGGTTGCACAATGTAACATCAATATCTAGACTTAGGATGCCAACCGTGAGATAAAATACGGAACGGTTCCGTATTTCACTGAAAGAATAAACGTTTTGTTTTCGAAATGATAGTTTCCGGATTCGACCATATTAATGACCAAAGGCTTGTGTTTCTGTGCGTTATGTTATAATTAAGTCTATGATTTGATATTTGACAGATTAGTCTGACTGAGCGATGGTAGGCAGCAGCAGGCTCGTAAGCATTCATTCAAACAGCACTTTTGTGCGTTTGCCAGCAGCTCTTCACAATGCTTCAAGCATTGCACTGTTTATGACTTCAAGCCTATCAACTCTCGAGATTACACTGGTGTAACCGATGTCAAATGGCTAGCGAGTTAGCGGGGTGTGTGCTAATAGCGTTTCAAACATCACTCGCTCTGAGACTTGGAGTAGTTCTTCCCCTTGCTCTGCAAGGGCTGCGGCTTTTGTGGAGCGATGGGTAACGCTGCTTCGAGGGTGGCTGTTGTCGATGTGTCCCTGGTTCAAGCCCAGGTAGGGGCGAGGAGAGGGACGGAAGCTATACTGTTACACTGGCAATACTAAAGTGCCTATAAGAACATCCAATAGTCAAAGGTATATGAAATACAAATGGTATAGAGAAAAATAGTCCTATAATAACTACAACCTACTTGTCTGAATTGTCCTTGTTATACTATCCCTTATGAGGACTTCTAGTCCCCACAAGGACAGTAAAACCAAACACACACACACAAACGCAACCCCACACCCTGTCAAACAATACAGAACAATTCCCACAATAATTCCTCAGGGATCCTTAAGAGAGTGTGTGTGCATGTGTGTGTGTTGTAATTAAGAAATTAATAAGACAAAAAGGAAAACAATTAGACATGGAGATACACTCATGTCCTCTGTGGCATCTCCTCAATGGACCCACACACACACACGCACGCACGCACAGCATAGCCTAATCTGCCCTGAAACCCAGCCAGGACTCAAAGACACACTTGAGAGAAAAGCGCTTTCTGAGGGGAGTGCTGGATAGAGTCCAGAAAGCCAGATTATTGTTGCTTAGAGAGAATGAAGCAGTGTAAGCTCATTAAAGACTGAAACTGTCTGCTGTTTAACAGGCCTAAGAGGAATTTAATTGTGTTACTTTGTCTCAGAGCTTCTTCTTCTGGGAAAAAACTCAAGCTAGTGTTTAGTTAGTGTCTCTTTTGTGGCATGCATCTAAACACACACAGAGGTCATGACAGGTCAGGTTCTCTTTGATGTGTAGAGACACACACAAACACACGTTTGAGAGACCACGCATCTCTGTTCGGTAAACGGAATCAACAGAGAATCTTTGCTAACGAGGGTTCAAAGGTCTCCATTATAACCACATTTCCTATGCAACCGTTAGACACACCACCTCAGGGTTGCTCTGTGCCTTCAGTAGATTCTCTACACTCCAAGGACCCGTTATGGTTGAGCAGCAACACAACCTCTGCATCGCTGCTTTCCTGCATTCTGCAGAGGAGAAGCTACACTAGGCCAGCTCAGCGAGGGCCAAGTGTGTGTCAGAGTTGGAGAGGTTGGGAAAACAAACTCTCGTGCTTTTTCATAGTTCAACTATGTCGTAAAATGCCTCAAACTGCACCACGTTTATTTCCGTCAGTGAGAGAAAGCAAATTACACACACAGCCTCTAACACACATGAAGAGAAAACACACACAGCCTCTAACACACACTAACACACACAGCCTCTAACACACACTAACACACACAGCCTCTTAACACACACAGCCTCTAACACACACTAACACACACAGCCTCTAAACACACTAACACACACAGTCTCTAACACACTAACACACACAGCCTCTAACACACACTAACACACACAGCCTCTAACACACACTAACACACACAGCCTCTTAACACACACAGCCTCTAACACACACTAACACACACAGCCACTAACATACACAGCCTCTAACACACACTAACACACACAGCCTCTAACACACACAGACTCTAACACACACTAACACACACAGTCTCTAACACACACTAACACACACAGCCTCTAACACACACTAACACACACAGCCTCTAACACACACTAACACACAGCCTCTAACACTAACACACAGCCTCTAACACGAGGGGGAAGAGGGAGAAGGGATAAACCCGTTGGTATTTAGATGGTAGAAATACTCCCATGTAAACAAGCTCACTGATTGCATCTTTACAGCCTAGTGTGAGAGTGAGAAACAGAGAGAGAGTATGTAGTGATAGAGGGCAACGCCTGGACAGCAAGCCTTGAATCAGCAACCCTGCAGTTAGCTGTACAGGGCACCTGTGCTTTCAGCCCTCTAGGCAGATGCCGTAGAAGGAAAGAGTAGACCGTTACATTGCCATATGGAACCAGGGTGGTAGCAGATTTTTCTGGGCAGAGCACAGCACAAATAGACCAAATAAGTCAGGATCACTCTCACACACAAACACACATCCCTGTGGTGCCAGCCCAGCTAGAACAAATCAATGGGCCCTGTGTGTGTGTGTGTGTGTGTGTGTGTGTGTGTGTGTGTGTGTGTGTGTGTGTGTGTGTGTGTGTGTGTGTGTGTGTGTGTGTGTGTGTGTGTGTGTGTGTGTGTGTGTGTGTGTGTGTGTGTGTGTGTGTGTGTGTGTGTGTGTGTGTGTGTGTGTGTGCGTGTGTGTGTGCGCGTGTGTGTGTGTGTGTGTGTGTGTGTGTGTGTGTGTGTGTGTGTGTGTGTGTGTGTATTCTCCTGTCTGATACACACGGGGTGCAGTGCTGGTCTGGGATTCTGAAGTTAGGGGTGGGGTGGGGGTGGTGTGTGGGGAGCTGGTAAGTGATGAAAGCAAGTCCTTGTTGCCCTCTATGGAAGTGAAGCCAGTTCTCATTCCATTCCTCATTCCGCCCCTCCCATCCCTTCCTTTTCTTCACCGACCTAAACTCATATCCGTCCTCCCAAATCAACTCACCCCCTTTACACCCCTTCTTAGGTGGTTACGGGTAACTTTTTACCTGGAGCTAGTGGTTAGGGAGACCTGCATGTTGGGACAACATCTGTGAAGACTGAAACTAAAAACAACTTAATTACCTTAAAAAATATGACTCATTATCTGATGTCCTACTTACATTTCTGATGGTTAGCCTCAAAGGTCTGTATGTGTTGAGGGGTGTATACAGTGCATTCGGAAACTATTCAGACCCTTTCCTTTTTTCCACATGTTGTTACGTTACAGCCTAATTCTAAAATTGATTAAATACACTTTTTCCCCTCATTAATCTACACACATTGCCCCATAATGACAAAGCAAAAACAGGTTTTTAGAAATTTTTGCAAATGTATAAAAAAATTACAACAGAAATACCTAATTTACATAAGTATTCAGACCCTTTGCTATGAGACTCGAAATTGAGCTGAGGTCGAAGGAATTGTCCAAGACAGGATTGTGTCAAGGCACAGATCTGGGGAAGGGTACCAAAAAATGTATTCAGCATTGAAGGTCCCCAAGAACACAGTGGCCTCCATCATTCTTAAATGGAAGATGTTTGGAACCACCAAGACTCTTCCTAGAGCTGGCCGCCCAGCCAAACTGAGAAATCTGGGGAGAAGGGCCTTGGTCAGGGAGGTGAACAAAAACCCGATGGTCACTCTGACAGAGCTCTGTGGAGATGGGAGAACCTTCCAGAAGGACAACCATCTCTGCAGCACTCCACCTATCAGGCCTTTATGGTAGAGTGGCCAGACGGAAGCCACTCCTCAGTAAAAGGCACCCGACAGCGCACTTGGAGTTTGCCAGAAGGCACCTAAAGATTCTCAGACCCTGAGAAACAAGATTCTCTGGTCTGATGAAACCAAGATTGAACACTTTGGCCTGAATGCCAAGTGTGGAGGAAACCTGGCACCATCCATGAAGCATGGTGGTGGCAGAATCATGCTGTGGTGATGCTTTTCAGCGGCAGGGACTGGAAGACTAGTCGGGATCGAGGGAAAGATGAACAGAGCAAAGTACAGAGAGATCCTTGATGAAAACCTGCTACAGAGCGCTCAGGACCTCATACTGAAGTGAAGGTTCACCTTCCAACAAGACAACGATCCTAAGCGCACAGCCAACACAATGCAGGAGTGGCTTCGGGACAAGTCTCTGAATGTCTTTGAGTGGCCCAGCCAGAGCCCGGACTTGAACCCAACTGAACATCTCTGGAGAGACATGAAAATATACCGTGCAGCGATGCTCCCCTTCTAACCTGACTGAGCTTGAGAGGATCTGCAGAGAAGAATGGAGAAACTCCCCAAATTTGCTAGTAGCGTCATACCCAAGAAGACTCAAGGCTGTAATCTCTGCCAAAGGTGCTTCAACAAAGTACTGAGTAAAAGGTCTGAATACTTATGTAAATGTGATATTTCCATTTTTATTTTTATACATTTCCAAAATGTATAAAAAGTTGAGAGGGAAAACAATTTAATCAATTTTAGAATAAGGCTGTAACGTAACAAAATTTGGAAAAGGTCAATGGGTCTGAATTAGAGGTCGACCGATTATGATTTTTCAACTCCGATACCGATTACTGGAGGACCAAAAAAGCCGATATCGATAAATCGGACAATATTTTTATTTTATTTGTAATAATGACAATTGCAACAGTACTGAATGAACACTTATTTTAACTTAATACAATACATCAATAAAATCAATTTAGCCTCAAATAAATCATGAAACATGTTCAATTTGGTTTAAATAATGCAAAAACAAAGTATTGGAGAAGAAAGTAAAAGTACAATATGTGCCATGTAAAAAAGCTAACGTTTAAGTTCCTTGTTCAGAACATGAGAACATATGAAAGCTGGTGGTTCCTTTTAACATGAGTCTTCAATATTCCCAAAAATACAGATTTCCGATTGTTATGAAAACTTGAAATCGGCCCCAATTAATTGGCCATTCCAATTAATCGGTCGACCACTAGTAGACACACATGCATCCACATGTTCCTATGTTATTGTATTCTTTCTAGAATATAGATCCTAGTGTTCTGGATCCAGACTTGCCCTATAGAAGACTCCTCCCACCATGTAGGATTTTTGTGGCTTGTTCCTATGGCAACATATCACTCGACATCCCAGTTGACTTCCCTAACCCCGCCTCCCTCTATCCTATCTTAAACAGCACTGTCCTCTTACCAGTACTTCCTGGAGCTTTAGGATGCAAATAGAGATGAAACAAGCAGCCAATAGAGTTAGAGCAAAGGTGGGATGCAGACACTTCTAGCCAATCAAAACACAGAAGCATTCACATACGCCTACCTCCTCCCTCACACCCATCAATAAATCTCTCCACAAATAAATCTCACTATGACCAATCAGGCTTTATGTTGGCTCTTTGTTGCCTAACTCCAAACCTCAACAGGAAACCGAAAAGAGGGATAGAAGAGGGCATGAAGCCCTGAGCTGTCCCTACAAGCACCAAAGGTCGTCATTCCTTCAGGCTCTTTGTTGCACTGCACACACAGTATCCCTACTGTACTTCATACTGTTGCTTTGACAGTGAGCTGAGTTAGGTGTCCTGGTAGGAAGAGAGTACAGAGACAGATCTGGTCTTCATTATGATCTACTGTACAGACTTTCACTATGTCTACTCCACTGGGAGAACAAACACATTGTTCAGGACTTGTTTAACACACACACACAATACAGACATACTGTACAGACATACTGGTCCCTTTCAACGCTCCATGTGTGTACAGTCTCTCTCTCACACATGAATGAATGTATGCACGTACACACATGCACAAGCATACATACACATGTGCACACTGCTCTGCTCCCTATCTTAGTTAAGCTCGTACACAAACACACTCCAAAAGCATCCAGACAATCACTGTCGATGGTAATCACTTCTCCCGTTCACCGAGACAGGCATGTTCCAACCACTACACACACAGCTCTTCTCCTCTTTCAGACTCCAAGGATGGGATGGAGAGGAAGGAGGGCCGAGTGTCTGCCGCTTTTTGGTTTTCCTTTATGTTAAGACTTAGTCAACCAGCTGAGGGGAGCTTCTTACTAATTAGTGACCTTAATTCATCAATCACGTACAATGGTGGAGCCAAAACCTGCAGACACTCGGCCCTCTGTGGAATGAGTTTGACACATGCCCTAGACCTTCAGTACTGTCAATGCCACAACAGTTCACTCACCTGTGGTGTGTGTGTGGGTTGGAAAAGGGGTGGAGGCTGGGATGTCCGTGGAGGGGTTGGGGTACAGAGTGGGGGGGTGTGGGTCCCTATCATCAGGGGGCTCAGGTGAGCTGACAGGGGGGCTCCTTTCCTCATCCATGGGTGTGGCACACTAGGGGGTGGGGGGAACAGGTGTCAAGCCTGACAGAGACACAGAGATACACAGAACCCTGTCAGACAACATGAGAGAGAGAGAGAGAGAGAGAGAGAGAGAGAGAGAGAGATTGACCATGCTTAGAACCCCAATCAGCAGAGCACTCCAGCATGGAAACAGAAAAAGGATCATAAAATCAAACTACCATACACTGTGTGTATCTTGACCCTTTCCTCCGAATGTTTCAGGAAAGTTCCAGAATCCTAACAGAGTATGCAGAAGTTGGCCAACATCGGGGGATTAGAGAGCACCAGCTCAGCTGCATGTGCGTGACCATCTCTGTGGGACAGCTGTGCTCTGGCGTGCTTATGCTCCTCAAGCAACACAGACAGCAAGGCCTCTGTCACAGCTCGGTATGGAGCACAACCAGCCAGCCATTGACATGTTCATATTTCATGTATTGCACTCACATGGGAGATTCATTTTATTTCAGAAAACCCATCTCCACTTCTTCTATCTCATGACTGTCTGGACGCATTCTAGAACCTTCTGGGCTAGAATTTATTTTGCCCTGGTCGAGATAACTGGCTAACCTTTAATTCAATGGGCTTCTACACTTTTGTCACTTTTAGTCATCTAAACGGGCTGTAGCCTACACTAAACACTTACAGTAGCATAGTACGTCAAAATATGTGTCAAAATATCCTGTCTGATATGTGCATTCTCTATACATAGATGATCTGCTAATAAAATGAAAATGGTATCAAACTTTGAATTACTTTTATTTTACATTTAAGGTGTTAGAAAACTTTATGAAGTTGGCAAAGTCCTCAACTAAACTGCTGTGTTGATCCTTGATCACAATTAAAGGCATCTGATCCTTACCTTAACCCTGACCTGGGCTTGAGGAGAAGAGGTACTGGTTCAACCCTGAACCTAACCTTAACCAATTCTGAAATTAAAAATCGGTTGCAAGTCAGAAGTGTCCATATAGTTCTCATTATATTTACATTGCATTACTGGTTTCTTTCTCCTGACGGGTCCATGCATGCTCACCCCGAGCCAGCCGACTCAACCCTGTGGTCCTGTTCAAACTCGATTTATATTGAAGCAAAGGCGACAAGTTAGACAACAACATGGATAGAACTCCTCAAAACCACTTACCTTACTGTTGGCTGCGACACAGGGCACTCGTTGTTCGCTAATTCATTCTCTGACCCCTTTCCCAGGTAGACTAAATTCTCCTCTCTGACTTTCCCGTGCTCTCCACTCTTCTGCTCTACTCTCCTCTAACTTTCCCCTCTCGTTGTCACCACAACTCTTCTTCGTCTCCATAAACTCCTTCATGCGTAATTTTAGGACATGTCTTGATGCAGAAGTGGACTGTTAGGATTTTTTCGAAAAGTTTTTCCTCTCCTTCCAACCCCCCTCGGGGACTCTATCTCCGTCTGTCCCGTTCCTCCGCCTGTCAGTGTGAATGTGGGTTCGAGCTCTACAGGCAGTCTCCAGAACAGTCTTTGTTTCGGGTTCAACTTTCCCAGCCGTTACAGAGGTTTGACATAAGCTACAATGCTCTCTTTACAAAGTAAAAAGAATATGTTTTTATAACTTTCCAAACTCACGAGTTGTCTACTGCTGTAGATGATTCAGCGTTGAAACTTTGGATGTCATCAGGCTTGCCCGTACGCACTCCTCCTGCCTGTCCCGCCTCTCTCTCCCCTCAAACGCTTGTCTGGGGAAAGCTCCAGTCTGTTAGAAAAGAAACGACAGTCAACACTGATTACCGTGCTTCCTCCAGGCACGAATTTAGAATTACCCCTAAACTAGAGCCACGGATTGACTAACATGGGATCTCAGATGAGTTATACTATTATATCGACGCATACCTCGAAGTGATAATTTGGATTATGATAGCAAGGTTTATTATCACCATAGTAGGATAATATAGCTAGGCCTAGTATTAAGCAATAATTCTAAATTATAAAATGTTGAAATTGTTGGACTAGCCTATGCATAAAACAGTAGCCTATATTATGATGTATAAAACCAGCCTAATAATAGGTCTAATAATAATCATAAATCATTATTTTTTTAAATAATTTTCATAGGAATAGTATTTGTGTCAGATCCTCTCATGTTAACAAATGGTTCATGTTCAAAGTACGTTTAGGTAGGCTACACAAACAATTAATTGTGCATAGCCTAGGCTAACCACAAATGTGATTGCCACGCATCAACAGTTGAAAAAGCCAGCCTCATTCAGTTGAAAAGGCCAGCCTCGTTCAGATGAAAAGGCCATCCTCATTCATTCCTCAAGGATCCACGCGCCGCGCAGGGGTCACGTTTATTAAATGTGCGTGCGCAGCAAACATACTCTAACCTTGCGTGCGCCATTTCCCCGCAAATGTTGTTATTTATCAGTTTTGAAGTCTCAGGAAAGTGTATGCATCTCCAAGCACAGCACAGACCATGCCTTAGCACAGCTTCTATCGGTTGATCGATTGTATTGCAAGCAGATATTGCTCTTATGGGGAAATGGAGGTGTTTGGTGCAGGGGGATTATTATAGTGCCTAATATAAAATTAAAACATTACACTAATAATAAAACAGATGTATTTGCATTATGTTTGGTATGGTTATATAAAACAACTTTAGCTAATTAGCTCATTTTCAAATACTTACTAATTTTGAGCTACTTTACAACTATGCATGTTAGCAAACCCTTCTCCTAATCTTAACCCTTTAACCTAACTCCTAACCTTAACCCTAACTCCTAACCCTAACCTTAACCCTAACCTAACTCCTAACCTTAATACTGGGTGAAAAGGGTCAATATCGGGGGATATCTTTTGCTTTATATTTCCGGATATCTGACATTTTACTACATATACAGTGGCAAGAAAAATTACTGTATGTGAACCCTTTGGAATTACCTGGATTTCTGCATAAATTGGTCCGAATATTTGATCTGATCTTCATCTAAGTCACAACAATAGACAAACATAGTGTGCTTAAACTAATAACACACAAATGATTGTATGTTCTTGTCTATATTGAATACATCATTTAAACATTCAGAGTGTAGGTTGTAAAACGATGTGAACCCCTAGGCTAATGGCTTCTCTAAAAGCTAGTTGGAGTCAGCTAACCTGGAGTCCAATCAATGAGACCAGAGATGTTCTTTAGAGCTGCCTTGCCCTTTAAAACACTCACAATTAGAGTTTGCTATTCACAAGAAGCATTGCCTGATGAGAACCATGGCTCGAACAAAAGAGATCTCAGAAGACCTAAGATTAAGAATTGTTGACTTGCATAAAATTGGAATGGGTTACAAAAGTATCTCTAAAAGCCTTGATGTTCATCAGTCCACGGTAAGACAAATTGTCTATAAATGGAGAAAGTTCAGCACTGTTGCTACTCTCCCTAGGAGTGGCTGTCCTGCAGAGATGACTGCAAGAGCACAGTGCAGAATGCTCAATGAGGTTAAGAAGAATACTAGAGTGTCCGCTAAATACTTACAGAAACCTCTGGAACATGCTAACAACTCTGGTGACGAGTCTACGGTACGTAAAACACTAAACAAGAATGGTATTCGTGGGAGGACACCACGGAAGAAGCCACTGCTGTCCAAAAAACTTTGCAGCATGTCTGAAGTTTGCAAAAGAGCACTTGGATGTTGCACAGAGCTACTGGCTAAAAATTTGATGAACAGATGAAACTATAGTTGAGATGTTTGGAAGGAACATACGTGTGGAGAAAAAAAGACACAGCACACCTCAAACCCTCCTCCCACCTGTCCTGATTGAGATGCTGTGGCAATACCTCAAAACCTCCTCCCACCTGTCCTGATTGAGATGCTGTGGCAATACCTCAAAACTGCCTCCCATCTGTCCTTATTGAGATGCTGTGGCAATACCTCAAACCCTCCTCCCACCTGTCCTGATTGAGATGCTGTGGCAATACCTCAAAACCTCCTCCCACCTGTCCTGATTGAGATGCTGTGGCAATACCTCAAAACCTCCTCCCACCTGTCCTGATTGAGATGCTGTGGCAATACCTCAAAACCTCCTCCCACCTGTCCTGATTGAGATGCTGTGGCAATACCTCAAAACAACAGTTCACACCAGACATCCCAAGAATATTGTTGAACTGAAACAGTTTTGTAAAGAGGAAAGGTCCAAAATTCCTCCTGACCATTGTGCAGGTCTGATCCGCAACTACAGAAAACATTTGGTTGAAGTTATTGCTGCCAAAGGAGGGTCAACCAGTTATTAAATCCAAGGGTTCACATATTTTTCCCACCCTGCACTGTGAATGTTTACACCGTGTGTTCAATAAAGACATGCAAACATATAATTGCTTGTGTGTTATTAGTTTAAGCAGACTGTGTTTGTCTATTGTTGTGACTTAGATGAAGATCAAATTGTATGACCAAATTATGCAGAAAACCAATTAATACCAAAGGGTTCACATACTTTTTCTTGCTACTGTAAGGAGTAGACAAGCTCCAGATATGCATGTCCTTAATTTCAAACACAAAGTTAGGATATTCTCCTTAATGGACCAGTTTCTACATGCATCCAATCCGGACCTCAGAAATCCCCGTGCTACTGTTTCTTACACATCTCTGCTATTTCTGTTTAAAACATGAGGTGTTGCAAATCCAGAGCTCCAATCACAATGCATGTTTTCTGTAAATATGCAAACATAGGCCATTTTTTGCACTTGTATTTATTTATTTAACAGAAAACAAAAAGTTGCACACCCTCAATTTCCCTGTTTGTTATGGACGATGAATGCAGATTGGGTCATCAGCAGCAGTCACTTGCAGTCCAGACCCAACGTAGCGGCAGTGTTGGTCTGTGATCCACTCCAAACCGTGAATGCATAAATCACAAATCAAAATTGTGTTGATATTGCAAGAAAATAATGTCATGTAACTTAATCAAACCACGAGGTAGCTACTCTACCTGCTTCATTCATGATGGGAAAACTAACTGGAACTAGCTCGCCAAGTAGATTGTTAGCTAGCAAGCTAGCTTACATTAACGAGTCATAAAAGAATACACCTAAATGTTTTAAAATGTTAGCTGTCCTACAGGAAAAGCAATGTCATTATTCGATAGCTAGCTAGGCTGCCAACCAGTGAGCTTTTAACCCCCTATCAAGCCTAGCTAGCTAGCTAGCCCTACTGGCTGCTAGTCAAATTAGCTAACGATCCTTGATTCTAGTTTATTTATTTTTATTGAACCTTTATTTAACTAGAAAAAATGAGTTAAGAACAAGTACTTACTTACAATGATGGCCTATCAAAAGGCAAAAGGCCCCTGCAGGGAAATAAATACAATATAAATACACTGCTCAAAAAAATAGAGGAACACTAAAATAACATCCTAGATCTGAATGAATGAAATATTCTTATGAAATACTTTTTTTTTACATAGTTGAATGTGCTGACAAAAAAATCACACAAAAATTATCAATGGAAATCAAATTTGAGGTCTGGATTTGGAGTCACACTCAAAATTAAAGTGGAAAGCCACACTACAGGCTGATCCAACTTTGATGTAATGTCCTTTAAAACAAGTCAAAATGAGGCTCAGTAGTGTGTGTGGTTTCCACGTACCTGTATGACCTCCCTACAACGCCTGGGCATGCTCCTGATGAGGTGGCGGATGGTCTCCTGAGGGATCTCCTCCCAGACCTGGACTAAAGCATCCGCCAACTCCTGGACAGTCTGTTGGTGGATGGAGCGAGACATGATGTCCCAGATGTGCTCAATTGGATTCAGGTCTTGGGAACGGGCGGGCCAGTCCATAGCATCAATGCCTTACTCTTGCAGGAACTGCTGACACACTCCAGCCACATGAGGTCTGGAGCAAAAGATAGGAAAAACACGCTTTAATGTCCCGGAAAAATAACATGAACAAAAGTAGGAAAACAAATGATCAGAAATATTAACGGACAGCGCGAAAACCCAAAATACAAACAAAATACACTCAAACATAGAACAGACAAACAAGCCCGCACGAAACGGAAGCGGGCTGAAATAACTATATATAACCCTACCCTAACAACCAAACAAGAAACAGGTGATACCAATCAGACAAAACCAAAGGAACACAGAACAACGGATCGGGTGATAGCTAGTAGACCGGGCGACGACGACCGCCGAGCGCCACCCGAACAAGAAGGGAGTCACCTTCGGTAATATTCGTGACAGTTCTTTCCCCTGACGCGCAGCTCCCGCAGCGCGCCGACGCTGGCCTCGGGACGACCGTGGGGGCCGAGGCGCTGGGCGATCCGGACGGAGGCGATGGAACTCTCAACATAGATGGATCTAGAACATCCCTCACCGGAACCCAGCACCTTCCTCAGGACCGCTCCTCCCAGTCAACGAGGTACTGCAAGCCCCTGACCTGGCATCTCGAGTCCAGAATAGCTCGTATCTTGTATGCCGGGGACCCCTCAATGTCCAGAGGGGACGGAGGAACCTCCGGAACCTCACCTTCCTGCATGGGACCAGCTACCACCGGCCTGGAGAAGAGACACATGAAACGCAGGGTTAATACGATAATACGAACGAAGTAATAATCGATAAATAAACCTTGTTTATTCTCCTCAGGACTTTAAATGGCCCTATACACTGCGGACCCAGCTTCCGGCAGGGCAAGCGGAGGGGCAGGTTTCGGGTCGAGAGCCAGACCCTGTCCCCAGGTGCAAACACAGGGCCTCACTGCGGTGACGGTCAGCGCTCTTCTTCTGCCTTACACTCGCTGGCGTAATGACTCTTGGTCAGCCCTCCAGGTCTCCTTAGAGCGCTGCACCCACTCCTCCACCGCAGGAGCCTCAGTCTGGCTCTGATGCCACGGTGCCCTGATGCCACGGTGCCAGGACTGGCTGGTACCCCAACACGCACTCAAATGGTGACATGTTGGTAGAGGAGTGGCTTAGTGAGTTCTGGGCTATTTCTGCCCAGGGAATATATCTCGCCCACTCCCCTGGCCGTTCCTGGCAAGACGACCGCAGAAACCTACCCACCTCCTGGTTCACTCTCTCCACCTGCCCATTACTCTCCGGGTGATACCCTGAGGTCAGGCTGACCGAGACCCCCAGACGTTCCATAAATGCCCTCCAAACACGGGAGATAAACTGGGGGCCCCGATCAGAAACTATATCCTCGGGCACCCCGTAGTGCCGGAAGACATGGGTGAAAAGAGCTTCTGCAGTCTGTAGGGCCGTAGGGCGACCGGGCAATGGGATAAGACAGCAGAACCGATCCACAATGACCAGGATTGTTGTGTTACCCTGAGAGAGGGGGAAGGTCAGTAAGAAAAATCCACCGATAGATGGGGTCCATGGGCCGTTGTGGAACGGGAAGAGGCTGTAATTTTCGTGGCAGGTGTCTAGGAGCCTTACTCTGGGCACACACCGAACAGGAGGAGACATAGAATCGCACATCCCTCCTCAAAGTGGGCCACCAGTACTTCCTCTGAAGACCTCGCACTGTCCTAAAAATACCTGGGTGACCCATCGAGGGTAGACAATGAGCCCATCGAATCAATTGATCACGAACAGCCAGCGGCACGTACCTACGACCCTCCGGACACTGTGGAGGCGCAGGTTCCTCCCTTAGCGCCCGCTTCGATGTCCGCGTCCACATCCCATACTACTGGTGCCACCAGCTAAGCTGCCGAATGATGGGAGTAGGATCGATGGACCTGTCCTCTGTGTGTCATAGAGTCTTGACAGTGTGTCGGCCTTCGTGTTGAGGGAACCTGGTCTTTACGAGATAGTGAAACGAATCTGGTGAAAACATGGCCCACCTTGCCTGGGACGAGGATTCAGTCTCCTAGCTGACTGATATACTCCAGGTTACGGTGGTCAGTCCAGATATGAAAGGGTGCTTAGCCCTCAAGCCAGTGTCTCCACACCTTCAGGGCCTTAACCACAGCCAACAACTCCCTATCCCCCACATCATAATTCCCCCGCCTCCGCTGGCCCGGAGTTTCTTTTCAAAAAAGGCACAGGGGCGGAGCTGTGGCGCACCAACGCTGTGAGAGCACCATCCCAGCTCGGATGCGCTCCACCTCTACTATAAACACCAGTTAGCGAACTGGATGCGCCAACACCGCGCCTCAGAACATCGCCTTCAACTTATGAAAAGCTCCGCCTGCCTCTGCTGACACTGTAAACGACCGCCCCCTCAGCAGTGAGGTAATAGGGGCAGCTACCTGACCAAAACCCGGATAAACTTCCGGTAGTAATTGGTAAACCCCAAGAACACGCTGCACCTCCTTTACCGTGGGTCGGAGTCGGCCAGTCGCCACGGCATTGCGGTCACCCTCAATTACCAACCCAGAGCTGGAAATGCGATAACCCAGGAAGGAAACTGATCGTTTGGAAAACCCACATCGCCTTCACATACAGGTCATGCTCCAGCAGTCGTCTAAGAACCTTGCGCACCAGAGATACATGCGCAGTGCGTGTAGCGGAGTAGATCAAAATGTCGTCAATATACACCACTACAGCCTGTCCGTGCAGGTCTCTGAGAATCTCATCCACGAAGGATTGAAATATAGCTGGAGCATTCTTTAAACCGTATGGCATGACGTGGTACTCATAATGGCCAGAAGTAGTGCTAAATGCAGTTTTCCACTCATCTCCATCCCGAATACGCACCAGATTATAAGCACTCCTGAGATCCAGTTTAGTGAAGAACTGCGCTCCGTGAAATTATTCCACTGCCGTAGCAATGAGAGGTAGTGGGTAACTAAAACCCACCGAGATGGAATTTAGACCTCTATAATCAATACACGGACGCAAACCACCATATTTTTTCTTCACAAAAAAGAAACTCGAAGAGACAGGTGACATGGAGGGCCGAATGTACCCCTGTCCCAGAGCCTCGGTGATATAAGTTTCCATAGCCACCGTCTCCTCCTGGGACAAAGGATACACATGACTCCTGGGAGTGCAGCGCACTCTGGAGGTTTATCATGCAATCCTGCCAATGGGGTGGTAATTGGGCCGCCTTCTTTTACTGAAAGCGATAGCCAAATCGTCATACTCAGCTGGAATGCGCACGGTGGAAACCTGGTCTGACCTCCACCGTTGTCGCACCGATGGAAACCCCTACACACCTGCCTGAACACTTCCCTCGTCAGACCACCCTGAGAGTTCCCCTGTTTCACGAAATCGTAGGATTATGAATAGCTAACTAGGGAATCCCCTAGCACACTGGAAACGCAGTGAATCGATAAGGAACAAAAACTAATTTGCTCCTTGTGATTCCCCTGCGTAATCATCTCCAATGAAATTGTGGCTTTCTCACCAGCCCTGACCCTAATGGTCGACTATCTAAAGAGTGCACGGGAAAATCTACTTTTACTAACGGAATCCTCAACCTCTGAGCGAGTCCGCGATCTATAAAGTTTCCAGCTGCGCCTGAATCTACCAGTGCCTTATATGCTGGAGAGAAGGGAGAATCATTAAGGAACAATGAATAAGAACATGTGACCAACAGGAAACTCTGGGAGAGTGTGGTGCTTGGCTCACCTGGGGTGACCGAGGAGTGTTCTGCCTGCCTTCTTGATTCCCAGATGAATTCCTCCAGCAAGTACCAGACGTGTGCCCTCTCCGGCCACAACTGGTACAGGAGGAGCTTCCTCCTCCGATCTCCCTAGACGCGGTCCCTCCTAGAGCTCCATCGACAGAAGCAGTGAGGGTCAGGAGGTAGAACTGGACAGGACCCTTTCAGAACGTCCGCGAGCAGCTAGCAGATGGTCCAACCGGATCGACAGGTCTATCAGTCCATCCAGGCTAAGTGTAGTGTTCCGACAGGCCAGCTCCTGGGCGGACGCCCCTCTCTCAGGCTACATCTGTAATGGTCTATCAGCCCTGTCGCTCCACCTCGCTCCAGCGGCCAAGGTCCGGAACTCCAGCGCAAAGTCCTGCACGCTCCTCGTCCCCTGTCTGAGATGGAACAATCTCTCACCCGCCGCTCGACCTTCTGGAGGGTGATCGAACACGGCCCTGAAACGGCGGGTGAACTCCAGGGTAATTGTCCTTCGCTGAGTCGGGCCCGTTCCAGACCGCATTAGCCCACTCCAGGGCTCTACCGTAAGGCATGTGATGAGGACCCACACTCTCTCCTCGTCCGAGGGAGCCGGCCGAACGGTGGCCAGGTAGAGGTCTAGTTGAAGTAGGAATCCCTGGCACCCCGTCGCTGCTCCATCGTACTCCCTCGGAGGCGTAATGCGCAGAGCGCTGGAACCAGATCCAGATGGGGAGATGGTAGAGTTGCTGGTGGGAGGGTCGGTGGGGTAGTAGGGAGACCATTCCTCTCCCAACGATCCATCCTCTCCATCATTTGATCCATCGCTGATCCTAGGCGATGGAGGATGGACGTGTGATGAAGGACTCTCTCCTCCATAGTGGGAAGAGGAGTGGTCGCTGCTCCTGCTGACTCCATATCGTGGTGCGGGCTTCTGTTACGACAAATGAGTGAGGAGGTGTGGAGTCAAGCGCAGAGAGCAAAAGATGTGGGAAAAAACACGCTTTAATGTCCTGGAAAAATAACATGAACAAAAGTAGGAAAACAAATGATCAGAAATATTAACGGACAGCGCGAAACCCAAAATACAAACAAAATACACTCAAACATAGAACAGACGAACAAGCCCGCACGAAACAGAAGTGGGCTGAACAAACTATATATAACCCTACCATAACAACCAAACAAGAAACAGGTGATACCAATCAGACAAAACCAAAGGAACACAGAACAACGGATCGGTGATAGCTAGTAGACCGGCGACAACGACTGCCGAGCGCCACCCGAACAAGAAGGGGAATCACCTTCGGTAATATTCGTGACAGCTGGAGGATGTTGCAGGCAGCAGAACGTTCTCCACGGCGTCTCTAGACTGTCACTTTTGTCACATGTGCTCAGTGTGAACCTGCTTTCATCTGTGAAGAGCACAGGGCACCAGAATTTGCCAATCTAGGTGTTCTCTGGCAAATGAAAAACATCCTGCACGGTGTTGGGCTGTATGCACAACCCCCACCTGTGGACGTCGGGCCCTCATACCACCCTCATGGAGTCTGTTTCTGACCGTTTGAGCAGACATATGCACATTTGTGGCCTGTTGGAGGTCATTTTGCAGGGCTCTGGCAGTGCTCCTCCTGCTCCTCCTTGCACAAAGGCGGAGGTAGCGGTCCTGCTGCTGGGTTGTTGCCCTCCTACGGCCTCCTCCACGTCTCCTGATGTACTGGCCTGTCTCCTGGTAGCGCCTCCATGCTCTGGACACTACGCTGACAGACACAGCAAACCTTCTTGCCAC
>NW_027010184.1:0-34522 GCF_036934945.1 Oncorhynchus masou masou
ATTGTAGTGAGGTGAGGTACTAAACTGGGCCTGTACAGTCACATTGTAGTGAGGTACTAAACTGGGCCTGTACAGTCACACTGTAGTGAGGTACTAAACTGTGCCTGTACAGTCACACTGTAGTGAGGTGAGGTACTAATCTGGGCCTGTACAGTCACACTGTAGTGAGGTACTAAACTGGGCCTGTACAGTCACACTGTAGTGTAGTGAGGTACTAAACTGGGCCTGTACATTCACACTGTAGTGTGGTGAGGTACTAAACTGGGCCTGTACAGTCACACTGTAGTGAGGTACCAAACTGGGCCAGTACAGTCACACTGTGGTGAGGTACTAAACTGGGCCTGTACAGTCACACTGTAGTGTAGTGAGGTACTAAACTGGGCCTGTACAGTCACACTGTAGTGAGGTACTAAACTGGGCCTGTACAGTAACACTATAGTGAAGTACTAAACTGGGCCTGTACAGTCACACTGTAGTGAGGTACTAAACTGGGCCAGTACAGTCACACTGTAGTGAAGTACTAAACTGGGCCTGTACAGTCACACTGTAGTGAGGTACTAAACTGGGCCAGTACAGTCACACTGTAGTGAGGTACTAAACTGGGCCTGTACAGTCACACTGTAGTGTAGTGAGGTACTAAACTGGGCCCTGCACACTCACACTGTAGTGAAGTACTAAACTGGGCCTGTACAGTCACACTGTAGTGTAGGGAGGGGGTACTAAATTGGGCCTGTACAGTCACACTGTAGTGAGGTGAGGTACTAAACTGGGCCTGTACAGTCACACTGTAGTGAGGTGAGGTACTAAACTGGGCCTGTACAGTCACACTGTAGTGAGGTGAGGCACAAACTGGGCCTGTACAGTCACACTGTAGTGAGGTACTAAACTGGGCCTGTACAAATACACTGGGTAGTGAGGAGGTACTAAACTGGGCCTGTACAGTCACACTGTAGTGTGGTGAGGTACTAAACTGGGCCTGTACAGTCACACTGTAGTGAAGTGAGGTACTAAACTGGGCCTGTACAGTCACACTGTAGTGAGGTGAGGTACTAAACTGGGCCTGTACAGTCACACTGTAGTAGTAGTGAGGTACTAAACTGGGCCTGTACAGTCACACTGTAGTGTGGTGAGGTACTAAACTGGGCCGTACAGTAGTGTAGTGAGGTACTAAACTGGGCCAGTACTGTCACACTGTAGTGAGTGAGGTACTAAACTGGGCCTGTACAGTCACACTGTAGTGTAGTGTAGTGAGGTACTAAACTGCCTGGCACACTGTATTGAGGTGAGGCTAAACACTCACACTGTAGTGAAGTACTAAACTGGCCTGTACAGTCACACTGTATTGAGGTGAGGTACTAAACTGGGCCTGTACAGTCACACTGTCGTGAGATACTAAACTGGCCTACAGTCACATTGTAGTGAGGTGAGGTACAACTGGGCCTGTACAGTGAGTGAGGTACTAAACTGGGCCTGTACAGTCACACAGTGAGTGAGGTACTAAACTGGGCCTGTACAGTCACACTGTAGTGTACTAAAGTGACTGTAGTGAGGTACTAAACTGGGCCTGTACAGTCACACTGTAGTGAGTGAGGTACTAAACTGGGCCTGTACAGTCACACTGTAGTAGTGAGGTGAGGTACTAAACTGGGCCTGTACAGTCACACTGTAGTGGTGATACTAAACTGGGCCTGTACAGTCACATTGTAATGAGATACTAAACTGGGCCTGTACAGTCACACTGTAGTGAGGTGAGGTACTAAACTGGGCCTGTACAGTCACACTATAGTGAAGTTTACTGGGTGTACAATCACACTATAGTGAAGTGGGTAAACTGGGCCTACACAAGTAAGGTACTAAACTGGGCCTGTACAGTCACACTGTAGTATGGTGATACTAAACTGGGCCTGTACAGTCACACTGTAGTGTGGTGAGGTACTAAACTGGGCCTGTACAGTCACACTATAGTGAAGTGAGGTACTAAACTGGGCCTGTACAGTCACACTGTAGTGAGTACAGTGCAGTGGTACTAAACTGGGCCTGTACAGTCACACTGTAGTGAGGTACTAAACTGGGCCTGTACAGTCACATTGTAGTGAGGTACTAAACTGGGCCTGTACAGTCACACTGTAGTGAAGTGAGGTACTAAACTGGGCCTGTACAGTCACACTGTCGTGAGATACTAAACTGGGCCTGTACAGTCACACTGTATTGAGGTGAGGTATTAAACTGGGCCTGTACAGTCACACTGTAGTGAGATACTAAACTGGGCCTGTACAGTCACATTGTATTAAACTGGGCCTGTACAGTCACACTGTAGTGAGGTACTAAACTGGGCCTGTACAGTCACATTGTAGTGAGTACAGTCACACTGTAGTGTCTGGATTAAACTGGGCCTGTACAGTCACACAGTAGTGTCGTGAGGTACTAAACTGGGCCTGTACAGTCACACTGTAGTGAGGTACTAAACTGGGCCTGTACAGTCACACTGTAGTGTAGTGAGGTACTAAACTGGGCCAGTACAGTCACACTGTAGTGAGGTACTAAACTGGGCCTTTACAGTCACACTGTAGTGTAGTGTAGTGAGTAGTGAAGTACTAAACTGGGGTACAACACACTGTAGTGTAGTGAGGTACTAAACTGGGCCTGTACAGTCACACTGTAGTACTAAACTGGGCCTGTACAGAGTAGTGAGGTACTAAACTGGGCCTGTACAGTCACACTGTAGTGAGGTACTAAACTGGGCCTGTACAGTCACACTGTAGTGAGGATACTAAACTGGGCCTGTACAGTCACATTGTAATGAGATACTAAACTGGGCCTGTACAGTCACACTGTAGTGAGATACTAAACTGGGCCTGTACAGTCACACTATAGTGAAGTGAGGTACTAAACTGGGCCTGTACAATCACACTATAGTGAAGTGAGGTACTAAACTGGGCCTGTACAGTCACACTGTAGTAAGGTACTAAACTGGGCCTGTACAGTCACACTGTAGTGAAGTACTAAACTGGGCCTGTACAGTCACACTGTAGTGAGGTACTAGTGAAGTGAGTGAAGTACTAAACTGGGCACTGTACCAAAGCACAGTCACACTACTAGTGACACTGAGGTCGTGATTAAACTGGGCCAGTACAGTCACACTATAGTGAGTGAGGTACTAAACTGGGCCTGTACAGTCACACTGTATTAGTGAGGTACTAAACTGGGCCTGTACAGTCACATTGTAGTGTAGTGAGGTACTAAACTGGGCCTGTACAGTCACACTGTAGTGAGGTGAGGTACTAAACTGGGCCTGTACAGTCACACTGTAGTGAAGTATAAACTGGGCCTGTACAGATAGTGAGGTGCTAAACTGGGCCTGTACAGTCACACTGTAGTGAGTGAGGTACTAAACTGGGCCTGTACTGTCACACTGTAGTGAGGTGAGGTACTAAACTGGGCCTGTACAGTCACACTGTAGTGAGGTACTAAACTGGGCCTGTACAGTCACACTGTAGTGAGTGAGGTACTAAACTGGGCCTGTACAGTCACACTATAGTGAGGTGTACAGTCACACTGTACTAAACTGGGCCTGTACAGTCACACTGTAGTGAGGTACTAAACTGGGCCTGTACAGTCACACTGTAGTGAAGTACCAAACTGGGCCTGTACAGTCACACTGTAGTGAGGTACTAAACTGGGCCTGTACAGTCACACTGTAGTGTCGTGAGGTACTAAACTGGGCCTGTACAGTCACACTATAGTGTAGTGAGGTACTAAACTGGGCCTGTACAGTCACACTGTAGTGTAGTGAGGTACTAAACTGGGCCAGTACAGTCACACTGTAGTGAGGTACTAAACTGGGCCTTTACAGTCACACTGTATTGAGGTGAGGTACTAAACTGGGCCTGTACAGTCACACTGTCGTGAGATACTAAACTGGGCCTGTACAGTCACACTGTAGTGAAGTACTAAACTGGGCCTGTACAGTCACACTGTAGTGTACTGGGTGTACAGTCACACTGTAGTGAAGTACTAAACTGGGCCTGTACAGTCACACTGTAGTGAAGTACTAAACTGGCCTGTACAGTCACACTGTAGTGAGTGAGGTACTAAACTGGGCCTGTACAGTCACACTGTAGTGTAGGGAGGTACACAAACTGGGCCTGTACAGTCACACTGTAGTGAGGTGAGGTACTAAACTGGGCCTGTACAGTCACACTGTAGTGAGGTGAGGTACTAAACTGGGCCTGTACAGTCACACTGTAGTGATGTACTAAACTGGGCCTGTACAGTCACACTGTAGTGTGGTGAGGTACTAAACTGGGCCTGTACAGTCACACTGTAATGAGGTGAGGTACTAAACTGGGCCCTGCGCACTGTGTGTTTTCCAGGCGTTTCTTCTGTTCATTCAGTCTACTTCTTCTGTCCTGTGTTTGGTCCTGTCCTGCACCAACAGTACCATGAAACTGTATCACTTTTTATTTTTTTATTGTCATACGGAGTGTTGACTTGAATATTGTCTCGTGACAAGCCATGAGATGCTAGTCTGGTCCCAGATGTGTTTCTGATGTCTTAGTCAACTCCGCGAGAGTGGGGCGGCCTTGAGGTTAGAGCGTGGAAACCTGTTCTCTGCCTTTAAATAAGGCACTTACCCCAAATTGCTCCAGGGGTGCAGGACAACGGTGACCGTGGGTGTCGGGATATTCAAAATGCACATGTTCATTACACACGTGTACAAGTGTTTAACATCTCAATTATACAGGGCTTTCAGAAAGTATTCAGACCCCTTGACTTTTTCCACATGTTATGTTACAGCCTTATTCTGAATGGATGAATACATTTTAAAAATATATATCAATCTACCCACAATACCCCATAATGACACTGAAAACAGGTTTTTAGAAATGTTTGCAAATGTGTTAAAAATAAAAAAAAACAGAAATACCTTATTTACATAAGTATTCAGACCCTTTGCTATGAGTCTTTTAAATTGAGCTCAGGTGCTTCCTGTTTCCATTGATCATCCTTGAGATGTTTCTACAACTTGATTGGAGACCACCTGTGGTAAATTAAATTGATTGGACATGATTTAGAAAGGTCGATGGTCACTCTGACAGAGCTCCAGAGTTCCTCTGTGGAGATGGGAGAACCTTCCAGAAGTACAGCCATCGCTGCAGCACTCCATCAATCAGGTCTTTATGGTAGAGTGGCCAGACGGACGCCACTCCTCAGTAAAAGACATGACAGCCTGCTTGGAGTTTGCCAAAAGACACCTAAAGGACTCTCAAACCATGAGAAACAAGATTATCTGGTCTGATGAAACCGAGATTGAACTCTTTGGTCTGAATGCCAAGCGTCTGGAGGAAACTTGGCACCATCCCTACGGTGAAGCACGGTGGTGGCAGCATCATGTTGTGGGGATGTTTTTCAGCTGCAGGGACTGGGAGACTAGTCGGGATCATGGGAAGGATGAACAGAGCAAAGTATAGAGATCCTTGATGAAAACCTGCTTCAGAGTGCTCAGGTTCTCAGATTGGGGCAAAGGTTCACCTTCCAACAGGACAACAAACCTAAGCACACAGCCAAGATCACATAGGAGTGGCATCAGGACAAGTCTCTGAATGTCCTTGAGTGGCCCAGGCAGAGCCCGGACTTAAACCCGATCGAACATCTCTGGAGAGACCAGAAAATAGCTGTGCAGCGATGCTCCCCATCCAACCTGACAAGAGCTTGAGAGGACCTGCAGAGAAGAATGGGAGAAACTCCCCAAATACAGGTGTGCCAAGTTTGTAGCATCATACCCAAGAAGACTGGAGGCTGTAATCGCTGCCAACGGTGCTTCAACAAAGTACTGAGTGAAGGGTCTGAATACTTCCATTTTTGTTTTTAATAAAACATTTTTTTGCTTTGTCATTATGGGGTATTGTGATGTCATTATGGGGTATTGTGATGTCATTATGGGGTATTGTGATGTCATTATGGGGTATTGTGATGTCATTACGGGGTATTGTGATGTCATTACGGGGTATTGTGATGTCATTACGGGGTATTGTGTTGTCATTACGGGGTATTGTGATGTCATTACGGGGTATTGTGATGTCATTACGGGGTATTGTGATGTCATTATGGGGTATTGTGATGTCATTACGGGGTATTGTGATGTCATTATGGGGTATTGTGATGTCATTATGGGGTATTGTGATGTCATTACGGGGTATTGTGATGACATTATGGGGTATTGATGAGCAAAAAACCCAATATAATCAATTTTAGAATAAGGCTGTAACCTGACAAAATGTGGAAAAAGTCATGGAGTCTGAATACTATCCGAATGCATGGTAAGCACCCTCCTAAGTATAATGAATTACGACCTCTGACTCCTAACCCCTGACCCCTGTGTATCCCCCCAGGAGAGCAGTCTGAACGTGGAAGCTGTGGAGCAGACGTACTGGAGGGCCTATCCTCAGATATACCCAGCACCCCCTCCACTCCCCCCTGCTTCCTCTGCCTTACGGGGAGGTCAACATCCACCGTGAGTTATTACTGCTTTATCCCAACTACCTATTTTACCCTCCACGGACTTCTACAACCTCTTTAACCCTCCACGGACTTCTACAACCTCTTTAACCCTCCACGGACTTCTACAACCTCTTTAACCCTCCACGGACTTCTACAACCTCTTTAACCCTACACAGACTTCTACAACCTCTTTAACCCTCCACGGACTTTTACTACAACCGTACAGTTTTACCATTCATTCTGGTTGACAGAAATTAAATGTATGAAGCCCTGTGGCTTTCTCTCGCCATGCTTTTTGTTAATGAAGTCTCCCCCCTCTCTGTCCCCCCCCAGTCCATAAGGAGAAGGGCTATGCCAGCCTGCAGGACGAGGCAGTGAAGATCAACTCTCTGCAGGAGATGGAGTCTGTGTCTGACCCCGTGCCGATCATCAGGGCATCCTCCAGACCTGCCACGACCTACGCCTGCTCAGAGACGAGGTCTACTGTCAGCTCATCAAGCAGACCAATCACGTGCCTCAGCCCAACAGCTCGGCCAATCGCGCCCACTGGCACCTCCTCACCTGTATGAGCTGTACCTTCCTGCCCAGCCGGGGCATCCTGCGCTACCTCAAGTTCCACCTTAAAGGGTACTTTATTTACCTCCAGTTCCACCTTAAAGGGTACTTTATTTACCTCCAGTTCCACCTTAAAGGGTACTTTATTTACCTCCAGTTCCACCTTAAAGGGTACTTTATTTACCTCCAGTTCCACCTTAAAGGGCACTTTATTCACCTCCAGTTCCACCTTAAAGGGTACTTTATTCACCTCCAGTTCCACCTTAAAGGGTACTTTATTCACCTCCAGTTCCACCTTAAAGGGTACTTTATTCACCTCCAGTTCCACCTTAAAGGGTACTTTATTCACCTCCAGTTCCACCTTAAAGGGTACTTTATTCACCTCCAGTTCCACCTTAAAGGGCACTTTGTTTACCTCCAGTTCCACCTTAAAGGGTACTTTATTCACCTCCAGTTCCACCTTAAAGGGTACGTTATTCACCTCCAGTTCCACCTTAAAGGGCACTTTATTCACCTCCAGTTCCACCTTAAAGGGTACTTTATTCACCTCCAGTTCCACCTTAAAGGGTACTTTATTCACCTCCAGTTCCACCTTAAAGGGTACTTTATTCACCTCCAGTTCCACCTTAAAGGGCACTTTGTTTACCTCCAGTTCCACCTTAAAGGGTACTTTATTCACCTCCAGTTCCACCTTAAAGGGCACTTTGTTTACCTCCAGTTCCACCTTAAAGGGCACTTTATTCACCTCCAGTTCCACCTTAAAGGGTACGTTATTCACCTCCAGTTCCACCTTAAAGGGTACGTTATTCACCTCCAGTTCCACCTTAAAGGGCACTTTATTCACCTCCAGTTCCACCTTAAAGGGTACTTTATTCACCTCCAGTTCCACCTTAAAGGGTACTTTATTCACCTCCAGTTCCACCTTAAAGGGTACTTTATTCACCTCCAGTTCCACCTTAAAGGGCACTTTATTCACCTCCAGTTCCACCTTAAAGGGCACTTTGTTTACCTCCAGTTCCACCTTAAAGGGTACTTTATTCACCTCCAGTTCCACCTTAAAGGGCACTTTGTTTACCTCCAGTTCCACCTTAAAGGGCACTTTGTTTACCTCCAGTTCCACCTTAAAGGGCACTTTATTCACCTCCAGTTCCACCTTAAAGGGCACTTTATTTACCTCCAGTTCCACCTTAAAGGGTACTTTATTTACCTCCAGTTCCACCTTAAAGGGCACTTTGTTTACCTCCAGTTCCACCTTAAAGGGCACTTTGTTTACCTCCAGTTCCACCTTAAAGGGTACTTTATTTACCTCCAGTTCCACCTTAAAGGGCACTTTGTTTACCTCCAGTTCCACCTTAAAGGGCACTTTGTTTACCTCCAGTTCCACCTTAAAGGGTACTTTATTCACCTCCAGTTCCACCTTAAAGGGCACTTTATTTACCTCCAGTTCCACCTTAAAGGGTACTTTATTTACCTCCAGTTCCACCTTAAAGGGTACTTTATTCACCTCCAGTTCCACCTTAAAGGGCACTTTGTTCACCTCCAGTTCCACCTTAAAGGGTACTTTATTTACCTCCAGTTCCACCTTAAAGGGCACTTTATTTACCTCCAGTTCCACCTTAAAGGGCACTTTATTCACCTCCAGTTCCACCTTAAAGGGTACTTTATTTACCTCCAGTTCCACCTTAAAGGGCACTTTATTCACCTCCAGTTCCACCTTAAAGGGTACTTTATTCACCTCCAGTTCCACCTTAAAGGGTACGTTATTCACCTCCAGTTCCACCTTAAAGGGTACTTTATTCACCTCCAGTTCCACCTTAAAGGGTACTTTATTTACCTCCAGTTCCACCTTAAAGGGTACTTTATTTACCTCAGTTCCACCTTAAAAGGGCACTTTGTTTACCTCCAGTTCCACCTTAAAAAGTACTTTATTTACCTCCAGTTCCACCTTAAAGGGTACTTTGTTTACCTCCAGTTCCACCTTAAAGGGCACTTTGTTTAAATCCAGTTCCACCTTAAAGGGTACTTTATTTACCTCCAGTTCCACCTTAAAGGGTACTTTATTTACCTCCAGTTCCACCTTAAAGGGCACTTTATTTACCTCCAGTTCCACCTTAAAGGGTACTTTATTCACCTCCAGTTCCCAGTTATGCTCCCAAGTACACTATTCCTTCATGCCTTCTTCAGTACATAAGTCATATGCTCCATTCCTTATTTTTATATTTTTTTGTACAATTATTCCTGAAACATAATATAATATACAGTTGTACAGTCGTTCAGTGAACAAGGCCAGGCTGGACAAAGGGGGTGTTGTAGGTGCAGTTCTCCTCAGAAAATCCTTTGGCACTGTTAACCACAATGTCCTCGTCTCCGAGCTGTCCAACTTCAACATCTCATCAAGTGTTTTAAAATGGATTGAGTTTTGTAAAATCGTATCCGGCTGACCGGATGTAATGTGACCTACCATCACCAAGGGGTCCACAGGGGTCAATCCTGGGCCCTTTGTTATGTAGTCTCTACCAGGCCGTGGATGATAGTTATTTATACACATGGAAGAAATGCTGATGAAGTGGCAAGCAAACTAACGGTATCATTGTCAAAAGTGGCTGAAAGGTTCAACCACTACAGCCTCAATGGGGGGAAAATGGTAGCTATGTACTTAAATATCTGGGTGTTATCCTAGACCCTACTTTGACCTGTAAAAACACATCAAATATATACAGAATAGTCTTCGTAAACATGCTCATGACATCAGGAACTCTCTCGACAGAGGCAGCCAAGATTTATTTTATTTTTTTAACCTTTATTTAACCAGGCAAGTCAGTTAAGAACAAATTCTTATTTTCAATGACGGCCTAGGAACAGTGGGTTAACTGCCTGTTCAGGGGCAGAACTACAGATTTGTACCTTGTCAGCTCGGGGGTTTGAACTCGCAACCTTCCGGTTACTAGTCCAACGCTCTAACCACTAGGCTACCCTGCAAAATGGATTCTCATTCAATGATTTTCTGACACCTGTCCAATTGTATCGACAGCCAATTAAACGTCAGTTCAACCCCTTCGATCTCTGTGTAAACAAGTACTTAAGATCCTGGACAGGAAGTCACATCATTACTGTCACTGGGATATTCTCACCAAGTACAATCTGTTCAATTTGGACAACGTACTTTTTCTCAGATGTCTGTCTAGTTTATAAGATCATCGATAATGTTGCAGCCCCAACTCTGAAAGGTTTTGTCATATTAAAGAACAAAACAGAGGAGTCAGCCGGACCTCCACAAGCTAGAGGACATTCCTCAACGAACAAACAGTCAGTGTTGTCCACCTCAGGCATCAGGAAATGGAATTCCCTCCTCTCTACCTTTTAATTAAAGCACTAGGGACTTTGACCTCCATGGAGCAGGATTTAAAGTGGATCAGTCCTGCATTTGTTAAACTGCTGTGTATTTAGTAAGGGAGTGTGGATGAAAATGAGCTGTGTTTACCTAACTCTGGTGGAAACATATTTCACTGTCTGAAATTGTTTTTTTATTTGCACACGGTCCCTTTAATTAAATTACAGCTTTGAGCCACAAGCAGAAAGTGTCCCTATAGCTTCTAATACAAACAGTTCTGTGATTGATTTGTATGGATTGTTAAACTGGACAGTATGACATCAGTAACGTTGATTTGCTCATCCTCTACACCTCCGTGACCCTCTGTCTGTTCTTCTCCAGGGTGAAGGAGCAGTTTCCTGGAACAGAGGTGGACATGTTTGCCCATTTCATAGGTGAGTCTCTGAAGAGGACCAAGGTCAGGGACTGTGTGCCGTCTCAGGGGGAGATCGTAGCCTTACTGACCAGACAGGAAATGACGACTACGGTCTACTGCCATGGAGGAGGATCCTGCAAGATCTCCATCAACTCACACACCACCTCTGGAGAGGTAAGGGTTCCCCAGCGAGAAAACCAAAGATAGTCGCTCAGACAGACGAGGGAACAACCAAAACCAAACAGGTGGGGTTTTAGGAGGGGTTCTGAAAGACACTCATGGGGGTCACTGGAGGTTGACTAGCAACAACAACTGGCACCTAAAAGACACCCAACATGAGTGTCCACTACATTTGCCCAAGAACAGGCAAATTAAATTAAAACCCACCAAACTTAAAGACAGGAAGTAAGCCTAAAAGTGGAGCAAAGCCAATCAGGAAATCACATTGTCTAGAAACCAAAATAGTGAGAGCCAACTAAAGTTAACCTCCACATCTATCAAGACAACTGGAGCAGTGGGCCAGACACTCTTAAATAACACCTGGGCCAGCACAGGTGAAACACCTTCCCACTAACGAGATAACAAACCAGCACAGGTGAAACACATACTGACTAACGTGGTGACAGCAATGGGCAAACACATGCTAGTGAGCCACCGTCCAACCTCGAAGAATAAATGGAAAGAACAAAGCCTGTAACACCTTCCAACCTTACACAGATTGGACACCTCACATCATTCAAGGGTTTTCTTTATTTTTACTACACTGCTCAAAAAAATAAAGGGAACACTAAAATAACACATCCTAGATCTGAATGAATGAAATATTCTTAATAAATACTTTTTTCTTTACATAGTTGAATGTGCTGACAACAAAATCACACAAAAAGTATCAATGGAAATCAAATTTATCAACCCGTGGAGGTCTGGATTTGGAGTCACACTCAAAATTAAAGTGGAAAACCCCACTACAGGCTGATCCAACTTTGACCCCCACCTGTGGACGTCGCGCCCTCATACCACCCTCATGGAGTCTGTTTCTGACCGTTTGAGCAGACACATGCACATTGTGGCCTGCTGGAAGTCATTTTGCAGGAGCTCTGGCGATGCTCCTCCTGCTCCTCCTTGCACAAAGGCGGAGGTAGCTGTCCTGCTGCTGGGTTGTTGCCTCTACTGCCTCCTCCGCCTCCTGATGTACTGGCCTGTCTCCTGGTAGCGCCTCCATGCTCTGGACACTACGCTGACAGACACAGCAAACCTTCTTGCCACAGCTCGCATTAATCGCCATCCTGGATGAGCTGCTACCTGAGCCACTTGTGTAGGTTGTAGACTCCGTCTCATGCTACCACTAGAGTGAAAGCACATCAGCATTCAAAAGTGACCAAAACATCAGCCAGGAAGCATAGGAACTGAGAAGTGGTCTGTGGTCCCCACCTGCAGGACCACTCCTTTATTGGGGGTGTCTTGCTAATTGCCTATAATTTCCACCTGTTGCTCTATCCCATTTGCACAGCAGCATGTGAAATTTATTGTCAATCAGTGTTGCTTCCCTAAGTGGACAGTTTGATTTCACAGAGAAGTGTGATTGACTTGGAGTTACATTGTGTTGTTTAAGTGTTCCCTTTATTTTTTGAGCAGTGTATTTTCTACATATATTGTAGAATAGTAGTGAAGACATAGATCATCGTATGTAGAGGCCTTCACTGTTCACTATGTCTCTCTACATATGATGATCTATATCCTCTGTAGATGTCCTCTACATGCGATGATCTATATCCCTCTATGGTGTCACTCTACATATGATGATCTATGTCCCTCTATGGGTGTCCTCTACATGCGATGATCTATGTCCCTCTATGGGGTGTCCTCTACATATGATGATCTATGTCCTCTGCTGGGGTGTCCTCTACATATGATGATCTATGTCCCTCTATGGGGGTGTCCTCTACATATGATGATCTATGTCCCTCTGTAGGTGTCCTCTACATATGATGCTCTATGTCCCTCTATGGGGTGTCTCTACATATGATGATCTATATCCCTCTACATATGATGATCTATATCCCTCTATAGGGTGTCCTCTACATACGATGATCTATATCCCTCTATGGGGTGTCCTCTACATATGATGATCTATTTCCTCATAGGTGTCCTCTACATACGATGATCTATATCCCTCTATGGGGTGTCCTCTACATATGATAATCTATGTCCCTCTATGGGGTGTCCTCTACATATGATGATCTGTATCCCTCTATGGGGTGTCCTCTCATATGATGCTCTATGTCCCTCTGTAGGTGTCCTCTACATATGATGATCTATATCCCTCTGTAGAGGTGTCCTCTACATATGATGATCTATGTCCCCTCTAGGGTGTCCCTCTACATATGATGATCTATGTCCCTCTATAAGTGTCCTCTACATATGATGATCTATATCCCTCTATGGAATTGTCCTCTACATATGATGATCTGTGTCCCTCTATGGGGTGTCCTCTACATATGATGCTCTATGTCCCTCTGGGGTGTCCTCTACATATGATGATCTATATCCCTCTACATATGATGATCTATGTCCTCTATCAAATTATCCCTCTACATCGATGATCTATGTGTCCCTCTACAGGGTGCTCCTCTACACATCACGATGATCTATATCCCTCTATAGGGTGTCCTCTACATACGATGATCTATATCCCTCTATAGGGTGTCCTCTACATATGATCTATGTCCCTCTATGAGTGTCCTCTACATATGATGATCTATGTCCCTCTATGGGGTGTCCTCTACATATGATGATCTGTATCCCTCTATAGGGGTGTCCTCTACATATGATGATCCTGTCCCTCTATGGGGTGTCCTCTACATATGATGATCTATGTCCCTCTATGGGGTGTCACTCCACATACGATGATCTATGTCCCTCTATGGGGTGTCTCTCTACATACGATGATCTATGTCCCTCTATGGGAATTGTCCTCTACATATGATGATCTATATCCCTCTATGGAGTGTCCTCTACATACGATGATCTATATCCCTCTATGGGTGTCCTCTACATATGATGATCTATGTCCCTCTAGGGTGTCCTCTACATATGATGATCTATGTCCCTCTATAGAATTGTCCTCTACATACGATGATCTATGTCCCTCTATGGGGTGTCCTCTACATACGATGATCTATGTCCCTCTATGGGGTGTCCTCTACATATGATGATCTATGTCCCTCTATGGGGTGTCCTCTACATATGATGATATATGTCCCTCATGAGTGTCCTCTACATGCGATGATCTATGTCCCTCTATAGGGTGTCCTCTACATATGATGATCTATATCCCTCTATAGGGTGTCCTCTCTACATATGATGATCTGTATCCCTCTATGGGGTGTCCTCTGCATATGATGATCTATATCCCTCTATAGGGGTGTCCTCTTATATGATGCTCTATGTCCCTCTATAGGATGTCCTCTACATATGATGATCTATGTCCCTCTATGGGGTGTCCTCTCATATGATGATCTATATCCCTCTATGGGAGGTGTCCTCTACATATGATGATCTGTGTCCCTCTATAGGGTGTCCTCTACATATGATGCTCTATGTCCCTCTATGGGGTGTCCTCTACATATGATGATCTATATCCCTCTACATATGATGATCTATGTCCCTCTATAGAGGTGTCTTTACATACGATGATCTATGTCCTCTATGGGGTGTCCTCTACATACGATGATCTATATCCTCTGGGAATTGTCCTCTACATACGATGATCTATATCCCTCTATGGGGTGTCCTCTACATATGATCTATGTCCCTCTATGGGGGTGTCCTCTACATATGATGCTCTATGTCCCTCTATGGGGTGTCCTCTACATATGATGATCTATATCCCTCTATAGAGGTGTCTCTCTACATATGATGATCTATGTCCCTCTATGGGGTGTCCTCTACATATGATGATCTGTATCCCTCTATGGGGTGTCCTCTACATGATGATCTATGTCCCTCTATGGGGTGTCCTCTACATATGATGATCTATGTCCCTCTATGGGGTATCCCTCTACATATGATGATCTATGTCCCTCTATAGGGTGTCCTCTACATATGATGATCTATGTCCCTCTATGGGGTGTCCTCTACATACGATGATCTATGTCCCTCTGTAGAATTGTCCTCTACATATGATGATCTATGTCCCTCTATGGGTGTCCTCTACATATGATGATCTATGTCCCTCTATGGGGTGTCCTCTACATACGATGATCTATATCCCTCTATGGGGTGTCCTCTACCATATGATGATCTATATCCCTCTATGGGGGTGTCCTCTACATATGATGATCTATATCCCTCTATGGGGTGTCCTCTCATATGATAGTCTGTGTCCCTCATAGGGTTAATCTCTACATATGATGATCTATATCCCTCTATGGGGTGTCCTCTACATATGATGATCTGTATCCCTCTATGGGGTGTCTTATACATGCCTTATTGATGATCTGTATCCTCTATGGGGTATCCTCTACATATGATGATGTATCCCTCATAGGGTGTCTCTACATATGATGATCTATGTCCCTCTGTAGAGGTGTCCTCTACATATGATGCTCTATGTCCCTCTATAGGGTGTCCTCTCCACATATGATGATCTATATCCCTCTACATATGATGATCTATGTCCCTCTATGGGGTGTCCTCTACATATGATGATCTATGTCCCTCTATAGGGGTGTCCTCTACATATGATGCTCTATGTCCTCTCTATAGGGTGTCCTCTACATATGATGATCTTATGTCCCTCTACATATGATGATCTATGTCCCTCTATCAGGGTGTCCCTCTACATATGATGCTCCTATGTCCCTCATGGGGTGTCCTCTACATATGATGATCTATGTCCCTCACTAGGGTGTCACTCTACATATGATGCTCTATGTCCCTCTATGGGTGTCACTCTACATATATGATGATCTATATCCCTCTACATATGATGATCTATGTCCCTCTATGGGGTGTCCCTCTACATATGATGCTCTATGTCCCTCTATAGGATTGTCCTCTACACATGACGATCTATATCCCTCTGTGGGTGTCCTCTACATATGATGATCTATCCCTCTACATATGATGATCTATATCCCTCTATGGGGTGTCCTCTACATATGATGATCTGTATCCCTCTATAGGGTGTCCTCTACATATGATGATCTGTATCCCTCTATGGGGTGTCCTCTACATATGATGATCTATATCCCTCTATAGGGTGTCCTCTACATATGATGATCTATATCCCTCTATGGGGTGTCCTCTACATATGATGCTCTATGTCCCTCTAGGGTGTCCTCTACATATGATGATCTATATCCCTCTATGGGGTGTCCTCTACATATGATGATCTGTATCCCTCTATGGGGTGTCCTCTACATATGATGATCTATGTCCCTCTAAGTGTCCCTCTACATATGATGATCTATATCCCTCTATGGGGTGTCCTCTCTGCATATGATGATCTATATCCCTCTACATATGATGATCTACACCCCTCCATGGGGGTGTCCTCTACATATAGTGATCTATGTCCCTCTATGGGGTGTCCTCTACATATGATCTATATCCCTCTAGGGAGTGTCCTCTACATATGATAATCTGTGTCCCCTCTATGGGGTGTCCTCTACATATGATGCTCTATGTCCTCTATGGGGTGTCCTCTACATATGATGATCTATATCCCTCTACATATGATGATCTATGTCCCTCTATGGGGTGTCCTCTACATACGATGATCTATGTCCCTCTATGGGGTGTCCTCTACATACGATGATCTATATCCCTCTATGGGGTGTCCTCTACATACGATGATCTATATCCCTCTATGGGGTGTCCTCTACATATGATGATCTATGTCCCTCTATGGGGTTTCCTCTACATATGATGCTCTATAATCCCTCTATGGGGTGTCTCTCTACATATGATGATCCTATGTCCTCTATAGGGTGTCCTCTACATATGATGATCTGTATCCTCTATGGGGTGTCTCTACCATGATGATCTATGTCCCTCTATGGGGTGTCCTCTACATATGGTGATCTATGTCCCTCTATAAGGTGTCCTCTACCATATGATGATCTATGTCCCTCTATGGGGTGTCCTCTCATACGATGATCTATGTCCTCTATGGGGTGTCCTCTACATATGATGATCTATATCCCTCTATGGGGTGTCCTCTACATATATGATGATCTGTATCCCTCTATGGGTGTCCTCTACATATGATGATCTATATCCCTCTATGGGGTATCCTCTACATATGATGATCTGTATCCCTCTATGGGGTGTCCTCTATGATGATCTATGTCCTCTCTATGGGGTGTCCTCTACATATGATGATCTATGTCCCTCTATAAGTGTCCTCTACATATGATGATCTATGTCCCTCTATGGGGTGTCCTCATACGATGATCTATGTCCCTCTATGGGTGTCCTCTACATATGATGATCTATATCCCTCTGTAGGTGTCCTCTACATATGATGATCTGTATCCCTCTATAGGGTGTCCTCTACATATGATGTCTATATCCCTCTATGGGGTGTCCTCTACATATGATGCTCTATGTCCCTCTATGGGGTGTCCTCTACATATGATGATCTATGTCCCTCTATGGGGTGTCCTCTACATATGATGATCTATATCCCTCTATGGGGTGTCCTCTACATATGATGATCTGTGTCCCTCTATGGGGTGTCTCTCATATGATCTATGTCCCTCTGAGGTGTCACTCTACATATGATGATCTATATCCTCTACATATGATGATCTATGTCCCTCTATGGGGTGTCCTCTACATACGATGATCTAATGTCCTCTATGGGGTGTCCTCTACATGCGATGATCTATATCCCTCTATAGAGTGTCCTCTACATACGATGATCTATATCCCTCTATGGGGTGTCCTCTACATATGATGATCTATGTCCCTCTATGGGTGTCCTCACCATATGATGCTCTATGTCCCTCTATAGGGTGTCCTCTACATATGATGATCTATCTCCCTCTATGGTGTCTCTCTACATATGATGATCTATGTCCCTCTGTAGGGTGTCCTCTACATATGATGATCTGTATCCCTCTAGCAAATTTGTCCTCTACATATGATGATCTATGTCCCTCTATAGAATTCATCCTCTACATGTAGTGATCTATGTCCCTCTATGGGGTGTCCTCTACATATGATGATCTATGTCCCTCTATGGGGTGTCCTCTACATATGATGCTCTATGTCCCTCTATGGGGTGTCCTCTACATATGATGATCTATATCCCTCTATGGGGTGTCCTCTACATATGATGATCTGTGTCCCTCTATGGGGTGTCCTCTACATATGATGATCTATATCCCTCTATGGGGTGTCCTCTACATATGATGATCTGTATCCCTCTATGGGGTGTCTTATACATATGATGATCTGTATCCCTCTATGGGGTGTCCTCTACATATGATGATCTGTATCCCTCTATGGGGTGTCCTCTACATATGATGATCTGTATCCCTCTATGGGGTGTCCTCTACATATGATGATCTATGTCCCTCTATGGGGTGTCCTCTACATATGATGCTCTATGTCCCTCTATGGGGTGTCCTCTACATATGATGATCTATATCCCTCTACATATGATGATCTATGTCCCTCTATGGGGTGTCCTCTACATATGATGATCTATGTCCCTCTATGGGGTGTCCTCTACATATGATGCTCTATGTCCCTCTATGGGGTGTCCTCTACATATGATGATCTATATCCCTCTACATATGATGATCTATGTCCCTCTATGGGGTGTCCTCTACATATGATGCTCTATGTCCCTCTATGGGGTGTCCTCTACATATGATGATCTATGTCCCTCTATGGGGTGTCCTCTACATATGATGCTCTATGTCCCTCTATGGGGTGTCCTCTACATATGATGATCTATATCCCTCTACATATGATGATCTATGTCCCTCTATGGGGTGTCCTCTACATATGACGATCTATATCCCTCTATGGGGTGTCCTCTACATATGATGATCTATATCCCTCTACATATGATGATCTATATCCCTCTATGGGGTGTCCTCTACATATGATGATCTATGTCCCTCTATGGGGTGTCCTCTACATATGATGATCTGTATCCCTCTATGGGGTGTCCTCTACATATGATGATCTATATCCCTCTATGGGGTGTCCTCTACATATGATGCTCTATGTCCCTCTATGGGGTGTCCTCTACATATGATGATCTGTATCCCTCTATGGGGTGTCCTCTACATATGATGATCTATGTCCCTCTATGGGGTGTCCTCTACATATGATGATCTATATCCCTCTATGGGGTGTCCTCTACATATGATGATCTATATCCCTCTACATATGATGATCTACACCCCTCTATGGGGTGTCCTCTACATATGATGATCTATGTCCCTCTATGGGGTGTCCTCTACATATGATGATCTATATCCCTCTATGGGGTGTCCTCTACATATGAGGATCTATGTCCCACATCTCAACAGTCTCAGGCTTTACATCAACTCACCCCTGGAGAGGTAAAACAATTATTCATCTGTTTTCCACAGAGTAGCAGCTGTAAAGACAGTCATTTCTGTCTGGGGCAATCCTGCATTGGTACATCCATGTTCTCCAGCCTGTGTTAATGTCCCTCTGTCCTGCCTTTCCCCAGGTGGTGGAGAAGTTGATCCGAGGCCTGGCCATGGAGGACAGTAGAAACATGTTTTCCCTGTTTGAACACAACAACACTACGGACCGGGCTGTGGAGAGCAGAGTCATCGTGGCTGACGTACTCGCCAAGTTTGAGAGGTGAGAGTTCAGCTGGAGAGAGAGAGAGATGCACAGAGAATAGCCTGGTCTCTGATCTGTTTGTGCTGGCTTGTCGATCCCTATGGCCATTGATAGTTTGATTTATTTTTTATTTAACCTTTATTTAACTAGGCAAGTCAGTTAAGAACAAATTCTTAATTACAATGATTTTGCCAATAGGCAAACGGCCTCCTGCGGGGACTGGGGCTGGCATTTAAAGTTGAGGACAAAACACACATCCCGACAAGAGACAACATGACATAAAGAGAGACCTGAAGACAACAACATAGCAAGGCAGAAACACAACATGGCAACAACATGGCAGCAGCACAACATGGCAACAACATGGCAGCAGCACAACATGACAACAACATGGTAGCAGCACAACATGACAACAACATGGTAGCAACACAACATGGCAGCAGCATGGTAGCAACACAACATGGCAGCAGCACAACACAACAACATGGCAGCAACACATGGCAGCAACACAACACAACATGACAACATGGCAGCAACACAACATGACAACAACATGGCAGCAACACATGGCAGCAACATGACAACAACATGGCAGCAACACAACATGACATAAAGAGAGACCTAAAGACAACAACATAGCAAGGCAGCAACACAACATGACAACAACATGGCAGTAACACAACATGACAACAACATGGCAGCAACACAACATGACAACAACATGGCAGCAACACAACATGACAACAACATGGCAGCAACACAACATGGCAGCAACACAACATGACAACAACATGGCAGCAACACAACATGGCAACAACATGGCAGCAACACAACATGGTAGCAACACAAAACATGTTACAAACATTATTGGGCCCAGACAACAGCACAAAGGGCAAGAAGGTAGAGACAACAATACATCACGCAAAGCAGCCACAACTGTCAGTATGAGTGTCCCTGATGGAGTCTTTGAATGAAGAGATGGAGATGAAACTGTCCAGTTTGAGTGTTTGTTGCAGCTCGTTCCAGTCGCTATCTGCAGTGAACTGAAAAGAGGAGCGACCCAGGGATGTTTGTGCTTTGGGGACCTTGAACAGAATGTGACTGGCAGAACGGGTGTTGTATGTGAAGGATGAGGGCTGCAGTAGATATCTCAGACAGGGAGTAGTATAGAGTGCAGTGATGTGTCCTATATGGAGCATTGGTGGCAAATCTGATGGCCGAATGGTAAAGAACATCGAGCAGCTCGAGATCCCCTTTACCTGCCGATCTATAAATTACGTCTTTGTAATCTAGCATGGGTAGGAAGGTCATCTGAATCAGGGTTAGTTTGGCAGCTGAGGTGAAAGAGGAGCGATTACGATAGAGGAAACCAAGTCTAGATTTAACCTTAGCCTGCAGCTTTGATATGTGCTGAGAGAAGGGCAGTGTACCATCTAGCTATACTCCCAAGTACTTGTATGAGGTGACTACCTCAAGCTCTAAACCCTCAGAGGTAGTAATCACACCTGTAAGGAGAGGGACATTCTTCTTACCAAACCACATGACCTTTGTTTAGGAGGTGTTCAGAACAAGGTTAAGGGTGGAGAAAGCTTGTTGAACACTAAGAAAAGTGGGAAAAGTTAGCAAGACAACACAAACTGATCTGGGACCAGTCTACATGACCCACAAACCCCTTTGATATTATTACTATATTTCTGCTAAAACCAGGGTCTGAAATTGGTTTGACTGATTGTTTTGGTTGATTGGTTTGGTTGATTGAGTGATTGTTTGACTGATTGGTATGGTTGATTGGTTTGGTTGATTGACTGATTGTTTTGGTAGATTGACTGATTGTTTTGGTTGATTGACTGATTGGTTTGGTTGATTGACTGATTGGTTTGGTTGATTGACTGATTCATTGATTGATTTCCAGGCTGTCAGGCAGTGAGGAGGTGGAGGAGGAGGGACAGTGGAGGCTCTACTTCAAACTCTACTGTTTCCTGGATGTAGAGAGCATGCCCAAGGAAGGGGTGGAGTTCGCTTTCATGTTCGAACAGGTTAGTCACCTCCATTTTGTTTCATTATTAGAAAGCACCTGAGTAGAAAAGTGTATACAGTGTCGTGCTTTAGTCTTTTCAATTGCAATTCATTGACTTGTTGCAAACCTTCTTAGTTTCCATCTTCTTGCAATTTTTCTGTTCTCTTCCCTTTTTTTTTGGAAGGCTTAAGCAAGCGCCCCGTTCCCATAGAAACCCTTAGCCAGAATAGCTGTATCAATTCACTGACCTTTGTCTCTTTAATGTTGAGATTTCTACATGCTTTACTCAGATACAAGATTCAGTGTTGCAATGTTGTTTTTCTTTACTAAAGGGGCGACTCCTTGTCATATTCTGAGACGCTCAGGGGGTTCAAATATGGAGGACGAGGACAGGAGGTTGATAGGCATCAAGTTTTTTTAAAGTAAATGTATTTCAGTAACTCAGAAGAAAACATGAGGATGAAAGCGGACAAGTTCAAGAAATATATATTTTTAAACAATCTGGGACAAAAGTTGTTGCGAGAAAATGGCGGCAGGGTCGAGGGAACAAGGGAAAACCCTGGGAAATGTACAAAAGTACAAAAATGGAAAACAGTACTTTAGTAGCTCAGAACGTGAAGTTGATGAGAGTGACATGGAGTTTGAAATAGTTGAAAATCGAGAGGATGAAGGTTTTAAAAATGGAGGAGCAGATTGTGAACTGCAAGGTGTGGAGAGTGGAATGAAAGGAAAGGATGACGAAGATGATTCTGGCCCAGTGGGATTTTAAGAGAGAATAGATCCTTCTGGCTGATCCATATATGGTGTCAGGTTGGGTGGAGAAGAGATTGTTGAGTCAAAGTAACTTAAAGTGGACTTGTGGTGGGGGTTTTTTGTGCGGTTTTTTTCCATCCAGAGTGAGCAGTTCTTGCTCTTAAGGACAAGAACTGACTTGCTTTGCTCTCTGGAGTCTTTGGCACTGAGTCTTTACCCAACAAAGTCAAGTTCGGATGTGTCAGTTATCCAGTGAGGAATTTTGTCCCGAACCCATTATGGTGTTTTAGGTGCCAAGCTTATGGTCACATTGCAGCAGTGGGTAAAGGGAGATTTCTAGACGTGAGAAGCAGAAGGGCATGAGACAAAGCAATGTGCAGAAGGTGGAGGCTGCTGAGGGGAGGACGGCAGCTACTCTTCCTGGGGTTTATTATGGATCCCCATTAGTTCCTGTCAAGGCAGCAGCAACTCTTCCTGGGGTTTATTATGGATCCCAATTAGTTCCTGTCAAGGCAGCAGCTTCTTTTCCTGGGGTTTAATATGGATCCCCATTAGTTCCTGCCAAGGCAGCAGCTACTCTTCCTGGGGTTTATTATGGATCACCATTAGTTCCTGCCAAGGCAGCAGCTACTCTTCCTGGGATTTATTATGGATCACCATTAGTTCCTGCCAAGGCAGCAGCTACTCTTCCTGGGGTTTATTATGGATCACCATTAGTTCCTGTCAAGGCAGCAGCTACTATTCCTGGGGTTTATTATGGATCCCCATTAGTTCCTGCCAAGGCAGCAGCTACTCTTCCTGGGGTTTATTATGGATCCCCATTAGTTCCTGTCAAGGCAGCAGCTACTCTTCCTGGGGTTTATAATGGATCCCCATTAGTTCCTGCCAAGGCAGCAGCTACTCTTCCTGGGGTTTATTATGGATCCCCATTAGATCCTGCCAAGGCAGCAGCTACTCTTCCTGGGGTCCAAACATATTAAAACACTTACATTACATGTATAACAAAATATAAAACAATACCACATATAACATTATTACACGACTACATATCTACAATACATAATGTTTAATTCCACCATACAACAATATCACAATGCCTGCGTATGCATGTGTCTGTATACCTTTGTGTGTGTGTGTATGTCTTACAGTCTTGGAATTGTTCCACCAAGACTTGTTTTTACAGGTTTAATCTCATTTGACTACCATTAGGAACACACACAGTGTGGAATGAAAGTTCATATAGTGTAACTGTGTGTAATATGGCTGGAATGCAGTGCAGTTCACTCCAGCCAAGACAATTTCAGGAGCACCCTCTTCTCCAGTGGCCACACCACAATGTACCAGTATGGGTGGAAAGAGTGATGAGTTAACTGTGAGAGTTTCCCGTGGTGCTGGAGGCTGTCCGGTGGGGAGAGTGGCAGGTGGAGAGTTGATTCTATGTGGCTCAGTTGGTAGGCATGGTGCCTGCAATGCCAGGGTTGTAGGTTCAATTCCCACTGGCGACCAGAAAGAAATATATGTACTCATTACTCTTAAGTAGCTCTGGATAAGAGCAGCTGCTGAATGAAATGTCAATTGTGGTGAGCTTTTAATGGGTGTTGGGTTAGTTTTTATAGTGGTGAGGTTTTAATGGGTGTTGGGTTAGTTGGTATAGGAGTGAGGTTTTAATGGGTACAGGGTTAGTTGGTATAGTAGTGAGGTTTTAATGGGTGTAGGGATAGTTGTATAGTAGTGAGGTTTTCAGTTTCATCAGCAGTGGCTTGTCTTAGAAGACCGGTGAAGAAGCTGGTTGAGGATGTCCAGGGCTCAATGATTGCACGTGGTTGAGGACACATGGTCTGATGTCCTGGGTTGGGCGATGGTCCGGTTGAGGATGTCCTGGCGTGGTTACACTGGGTTGGCGTGGTGCTGTGCGGTTGAGGATGTCCTGCTGGCGTGGTTTGCACGTGGTCTGCGGTTGAGGATGTCCTGGGCTGGGCGGGTTCGTGGGCGGTTGAGGATCCTGGGGCTGGCCACGTGGTGCGGTTGAGGAGGTCCTGGGCTGGGCGTGGTTACACGTGGTCTGCGGTTGAGGAGGTCCTGGGCTGGCGTGGTTACACGTGGTGCGGTTGACACGTGGCGTGGTCTGCGGTTGAGGATGTCCTGGGCTGGGCGTGGCGTGGATGCGGTTGAGGATGTCCTGGAGTTGGCGTGGTCTGGTCTGCGGTTGAGGATGTCCTGGGCAGGCGTGGTTACACGTGGTCGGTTGAATGTCCTGGGCTGGCGTGGTTACACGTGGTGCGGTTGAGATGTCCTGGGTTTGGCGTGGTTACACGTGGTCTGCGGTTGAGGATGTCCTGGGCTGTCGTGGTTACACATGGTCTGCGGTTGAGGAGGTCCTGGGCTGGCGTGGTTACATGGTGCGGTTGAGGATGTCCAGGGCTGTCGTGGTTACACATGGTCTGCGGTTGAGGATGTCCTGGGTTGGGCGTGGTTACCGTGGTCTGCGGTTGAGGATGTCCTGGGTTGGCGTGGTTACACATGGTGCGGTTGAGGATGTCCTGGGTTGGCGTGGTTACACGTGGTCTGCGGTTGAGGAGGTCCTGGGCTGGCGTGGTTCCGTGGTCTGCGGTTGAAGATGTCTGGGTTGGCGTGGTTACACGTAATCTGCGGTTGAGAGGTCCCAGGGCTGTCGTGGTTACACGTGGTCTGCGGTTGAGACAGGGCTGGGCGTGGTTACACGTGGTGCGGTTGTGTGTTTAAAATAGCATAAAGACATATTGTTTTACCCTAATTCTGACTAGGACTACACATTTATTGATTATGATTTCATACATTATAATCACTTCCATACAATTATATGTTTCAGGGCAGAATATTCTAATCATTCAATTAACAGACAATTCTCACCTATCAATATGTTTGTCATTTAATGTAATGTAAATATAATGTTCGTGTCATTTAATGTTAATGTAAACATAAATATAATGCTGTCATTTAATCTAATGTTATGTAAACTTAAATAGGATGTTAATGTTTGGCTCAAATCCCGTTAACGGGATCGAGGATCGAGTTGACAACAGCCAGTGAAAGTGCAGGGCGCCAAATTCAAACATCAGAAATCTCATAATTAACATTCCTCAAGCATACAAGTATTTTACACCATTTTAAAGATACACTTGTTGTTAATCCCACCACAGTGTCCGATTTCAAAAGGCTTTGACGAAAGCATACCATGCGATTATGTTAGGTCAGCGCCTAGTCACAGAAACGGCACAGCCATTTTTCCAGCCAAGGAGAGAGTCACAAAAACAGAAATAGAGATAAAAAGAATCACTAACCTTTGATGATCTTCATCAGATGACACTCATAGGACTTCATGTAACACAATACATGTATGTTTTGTCGATAAAGTTCATATTTATATCCAAAAATCTCAGTTTACATTGGAGCGTTATGTTCAGTAATGTTTTGCTTCCAAAACATCCGGAAATACAGAAATACTCAACATAAATGTTGACGGAAATACAAAGGAGGGTTATACAGGAATTAAAGATATACTTCTCCTTAATGCAACCGCTGTGTCAGATTTCTAAAAAGCACACCATGCAATAATCTGAGTACAGCGCTCAGAGACCAAAACAAGCCATACAGATACCCGCCATGTTGTGGAGTCAACAGAAGTCAGAAATAGCATTATAAATATTCACTTACCTTTGATGATCTTCATCAGAATGCACTCACAGGAATCCCAGTTCCACAATAAATGTTAGTTTTGTTTGATAAAGTCCATAATTTATGTCCAAATATCTCCTTTTTGTTCGCGTTCAGTCCAGTGATCCAAATGCACAAGGCGGGCACTTGAGTCCTGCCAAAGTCCAAAAGTTATATTGCAGTTTGTAGAAACATGTCAAACGATGTATATAATCAATCTTTAGGATGTTTTTATCATAAATCTTCAATGTTTCAACCGGACAATTCCTTTGTCTTTAGAAATGAAAGGAAAAGCAGCTAGCTCTCACGGCGTGCGCATGACTGAGCTCATGGCATTCTGCCAGACACCTCATTGAAACAGCTCTTATTCTCTCCCCCTTCACAGTAGAAGCCTGAAACAAGGTTATAAAGACTGTTGACATCAAGTGGAAGCATTAGGAAGTGCAATATGACCCCATAGACACTGTGTATTGGATAGGCAAAGACTTGAAAACAGACAAACCTCAGATTTCCCACTTCCGGATTTGATTTTTTTTTAGGTTTTTGCCTGCCATATGAGTTCTGTTATACTCACAGACATCATTCAAATAGTTTTAGAAACTTCAGAGGTTTCTATCCAAATCCACTAATTATATGCATATTCTAGCTTTTGGGCCCGAAAGTAGCAGGCAGTTTACTCTGGGCACCTTATTCATCAAGCTACTCAATACTGTCCCTCAGTCCCAAAGAAGTTAATGTCATTTAATGTAATGGTATGTAAACAAAATATAATGTTAATGTAAACATGAACATGAGATTTGTCATTTAATGTAAACATAAATATAATGCTGTCTTTTAAAGTAATGTTATGTAAATTAAATATGATGTCATTTAATGTAATGTAAACCTAAATGTTAATGTCATGTCACTGTGTTAACTAACCTCAGACTAGCTTCAACACCATACAACTCTCCTTCCGTGGCCTCCAACTGATCTTAAATGCAAGTAAACTAAATGCATGCTCTTCAACCGATCACTGCCCGCACCTGCTCGCCCGTCCAGCATCACTACTCTGGACGGTTCTGACTTAGAATACGTGGACAACTACAAATAACAAGGTGTCTGGTTTGACTGTAAACTCTCCTTCCAGACTCATATTAAGCATCTCGAATCCAAAATAAAATCTAGCTTCCTTTTCGCAACAAAGCTTCATTCGGCTCATGCTGCTAAACATACCCTCGTAAAACTGACTATCCTACCCCGATCCTTGACTACCGATCCTTGACACCCATATACTACCCACCACTGTGCCTGTATGCTCTCGTTGGCTGGTCCTTGCTCCATATTCGTCGCCAAACCCACTGGCTCCAGGTCATCTATAAGTCTTTGCTAGGTAAAGCTCCACCTTAACTCAACTCAACTCAGCTCACTGATCACGATAACAACACCCACCCGTAGCACGCAGCTCCAGCGGTATATTTCACTGGTCATCCCCAAAGCCAGCACCTCTTTTGGCTGGTTTTCCTTCCAGTTCTCTGCTGCCCATGACTGGAAGGAATTGCAAAAATCACTGAAGTTGGAGACTGATATCTCCCTCACTAACTTTAAGCGTCAGCTGTCAGATGAGATGACCGATCACTGCAGCTGTACACAGTCCATCTGTAAATAGCCCATCCAACCAACTACCTACCTCATCCCCATATTCGTTTTGTTTTTCTGCTCTTTTGTACACCAGTATTTCTACTTGCACATCATCATCTGCTCATCTATCACTCCAGTGTAAATTGCTCAATTGTAATGATTCACCACTATTGGCATATTTATTGCCTGACCTCTCTTATCTTACTTCATTTACACACTGGATATGGACTTTTCTATTGTGTTATTGACTGTACATTTGTTTACGTGTAACTCTGTGTTGTTGTTTGTGTACTTTTCGCTTTTGCTTTATCTTGGCCAGGTCACAGTTGTAATGAGAACTTGTTCTCAACTGGCCTACCTGGTTAAATAAAGGTTATATATATAATATATAAATACCTGGTTAAATAAAGGGTTAGGGATATATAAATAATATATAAATACCTGGTTAAATAAAGGGTTATATATATATAAATACCTGGTTAAATAAAGGTAAAATAAAATGCATGTCTCCTCCAGGCTCATGAGTCTCTGACCAGTGGTCACCTCCCAGCCCCAGAAGACACCCTGCAGCACCTGGCCGCTCTGAGGCTCCAGTTCCTCCACGGAGACAAGGCCCGGGTCAGCTGGTCTCTGGACACAGTCTACCCTGTAGGCAGGCTCCGCGCACGCATCCTGCACTTCACTAAGGTACTTATATATTTGTCATAAGCCCTCAGGTTTACAGTGCATTCGGAAAGTGTGAATAAGGTATTTCAGTTTTTAATTTTTAATTAATGTGACAAAATGTCTAAACCTGTTTTCACTTTGTCATTATGGGGTATTATGATGTCATTATGGGGTATTATGATGTCATTATGGGGTATTATGATGTCATTATGGGGTATTGTGTAGATTGATGAGGAAAACACTTTAATTTAATGCATTTTAGAATAAGGCTGTAACGTAACACAGTGTGGAAAAGTAAAGGGGTCTGAATACTTTCTGAATGCGCTGTATGTATCTCTGATGTATGCATATGTATCTTGTCTTTGCTGGAGACAAATCCCACTGAATTTAAGTAAATTACACTATTCAAATTTACACAAATTTACGTTGTATTGTATAGATGGACTAGCAATGTGGGGTTGTTTTATATTGTTGGACTAACAAAGTGGGATTATTTTGTATAGGTGGGCGCGGGCGGGGCCTGTGGGCCAAACCCTTGAGCGGAGGCGGACCAGCTTCCTGGACGGGACACTGCGCGCAGCGGGCTGAAGACGGGCTCCATGAAGAAACAGAAGATGGAGGAGGAACAGGTAGCCTAGCGGTTAGGAGGAGGAACAGGTAGCCTAGCGGTTAGAGGAGGAACAGGTAGCCTAGCGGTTAGAGGGAGGAACAGGTAGCCTAGCGGTTAGAGGAGGAACAGGTAGCCTAGCGGTTAGAGGAGGAACAGGTAGCCTAGCGGTTGAGGAGGAACAGGTAGCCTGGCGGTTAGAGGAGGAACAGGTAGCCTAGGCGGTTAGAGGAGGAACAGGTAGCCTAGCGGTTAGAGGAGGAACAGGTAGCCTAGCGGTTAGAGGAGGAACAGGTAGCCTAAGCGGTTAGAGGAGGAACAGGTAGCCTAGCGGTTAGGCCAGGAACAGGTAGCTCAGCTGCGGTTAGGGGAGGAACAGGTAGCCTAGCGGTTAGAGGAGGAACAGGTAGCCTAGCGGTTAGAGGAGGAACAGGTAGCCTAGCGGTTAGAGGAGGAACAGGGAGCCTAGCGGTTAGAGGAGGAACAGGAGCCTAGCGGTTAGGGAGGAGGAACAGGAGCCTAGCGGTTAGAGGAGGAACAGGTAGCCTAGCGGTTAGAGAGGAGGAACAGGTAGCCTAGCGGTTAGAGGAGGAACAGGTAGCCTAGCGGCTAGAGGAGGAACAGGTAGCCTAGCGGTTAGAGGGAGGAACAGGTAGCCTAGCGGTTAGAGGAGGAACAGGTAGCCTAGCGGTTAGAGGAGGAACAGGTAGCCTAGCGGTTAGGAGGAGGAACAGGTAGCCTAGCGGTTAGAGTGGAGGAACAGGTAGCCTAGCGGTTGGGCCAGGAACAGGTAGCCTAGCGGTTGGAGGAGGAACAGGTAGCCTAGCGGTTAGAGGAGGAACAGGTAGCCTAGCGGTTAGGCCAGGAAAACAGGTAGCCAGCGGTTAGAGGAGGAACAGGTAGCCTGGCGGTTAGAGGAGGAACAGGTAGCCTAGCGGTTAGAGGAGGAACAGGTAGCCTAGCGGTTAGAAGGGAGGAACAGGTAGCCCAGCGGTTAGAGGAGGAGGAACAGGTAGCCTAGCGGTTAGAGGAGGAACAGGTAGCCAGCGGTTGAGGAAGGTACTAATAAAGTATTGTTCTTGTTCAGATGCTGGAGATGTGGGTGAAGGAGAGACTTCAGCCACCAGAACCTCCATCGTAGAGAAGTGGTCCAGACTTCAGGGACTGGACCAGCACACTGCCATGCTCAAATACATGAACATCATCAAGGAGTGGCCTGGATATGGGTCCACACTGTTCGACGTAGAGGTAACTACATGACAACACAGACTAGCGTCTGTCCAGGGGGTGGCCATCAAGCTGCAGAGCCCTGCGGCTGGGGCGGTGCAGTTGCCGTACCAGGTGGTGATGTAGCCCAACAGGATGCTCTCATATGTGCGGTCTCATCGATGGGATAGGGGCGTGCTCCTGCTTTTTCTGAAAGCCACGATCCGTGGGCTTTTGCACAGATGGGGCTCCATCTATGGCGGCACGGTGGTCAAGCCTCTGCACGCTAGTTGTAAATGTGGCTTCCTCTGCCATATGGACATATTGATACACCAAGAGCTTGAGGGGGAGTGTTTATTTTACACACTGAGAGAGGAACTGTTGTCATTCACAATGGATGTAGAAATAATCACAGACTTGGTTGGCTTTCTTTGTAATGAAAAGAAAATGTGTCACCTTGCCGTTGTAACAGACAGAAAACTGAACTTAAGAATACAGGGAAATTCAAAAACATTCAACAGATGAGTGACCGAATCAGTGGATTCAGAGAAGGAAAGGTAACGGGAGGTAACGGGCGAAGGGGAGGTAACGGGCGAAGGGGAGGTAGCGGGGCGAAAAGAGGGGGGGGGGCGAAAGGGGGGGGTAACGGGGCGAAAGGGGGGTAACGGGACGAAGGTAACGCGAGTAAGGGAAGGAAGCGTAGCGCGGGGAAGGGAAGGTAACGTAACAGGGCGGGGGGGTAACGGGGCAAAAGGGGGGGGTAACGGGGCGAAGGTAACGCGAGGAAGGGAAGGGTAACGAGGAAGGGAAGGTAACGCGGGGGAAGGGAAGGTAACGGGGAAGGGAAGTAACGCGGAGGGGAAGGTAACGTAACGCGGAGAAGGGAAGGTAACGTAACGCGGGGAAGGGAAGGTAACGCGGGGAAGGGAAGGTAACGCGGAGAAGGGAAGGTAACGTAACGCGGAGAAGGGAAGGTAACGTAACGCGGGGAAGGGAAGGTAACGCGGGGAAGGGAAGGTAACGCGGGGAAGGGAAGGTAACGCGGAGAAGGGAAGGTAATGTGGCGAGGAGAAGGGAAGTGGCACGAACGCGGAGAAGGGAAGGTAACGTAACGCGGGGAAGGGAAGGTAACGCGGGGAAGGGAAGGTAACGCGGAGAAGGGAAGGTAACGTAATGCGGGGAAGGGAAGGTAACGTAATGCGGGGAAGGGAAGGTAACGTAATGCGGGGAAGGGAAGGTAACGTAATGCGGGGAAGGGAAGGTAACGTAATGCGGGGAAGGGAAGGAAATAGGTTGCTGGTTTCCCCATCGCCGGGCTTTTAAAATGTATTTGATCATACTTGGTATCTGACCTGTCTGTTTATGTCTCGGTCTCTCTCTCTCTCTGTCTCCTCAGTGTAAAGAAGGAGGCTTTCCTCATGACCTGTGGCTGAGTGTGAGTGCAGAGAACGTGTTTCCGTGGTCTACAAGAGAGGAGAACCCAAACCTCTGGAGACGTTCCCCACGAACACATCATCTTCTTCGCGCCCACAGGCCACTACCTATAAGATCACAGTGGACGACAGAGAGATGTTTTTTGAGACACTGCACAGTATTATACCATAATACAACATTAGAAATGACCAGTAGTAGCCTGGTCCCAGGTCTGTTTATAACACCAGATTATAAATGACCAGTAGTAGCCTGGTCCCAGGTCTGTTTATAACACCAGATTATAAATGACCAGTAGTAGCCTGGTCCCAGGTCTGTTTATAACACCAGATTATAAATGACCAGTAGTAGCCTGGTCCCAGGTCTGTTTATAACACCAGATTATAAATGACCAGTAGTAGCCTGGTCCCAGGTCTGTTTATAACACCAGATTATAAATGACCAGTAGTAGCCTGGTCCCAGGTCTGTTTATAACACCAGATTATAAATGACCAGTAGTAGCCTGGTCCCAGGTCTGTTTATAACACCAGATTATAAATGACCAGTAGTAGCCTGGTCCCAGGTCTGTTTATAACACCAGATTATAAATGACCAGTAGCCTGGTTCCAGGCCTGTTTATGCTCATGCCAGCTCCATTAGTGTCAACAGACATGTTTGGCATGACAATGAGTGACAGAGAATTGACATTACAGCACAAACAGACTGGACCCCAGGTAAGCCTTTCAGAACGTCAACCAACAAAGCCTTGGCTGTTTAAACAAGTATCTGTTCAGTGTGCATCGTTCATTTGTTTGTTTTCCCTGCTGTTAAAACTCTCATCTGGGGTGTTTCAGGTTGGAGAGATCACTAAGATCATGAAAGCCTACATAAACATGATCGTAAAGAAGAGATGCAGTGTCAGATCTGGGCCCAGCTACGGAACCAACTGGATCAGGTGAGATGTGGGACAGAACACAGCCCAGTTGGCTTCCTACCGCCCCTGACCAGAAGGCTACAAGGCAGCAGGGTCCATGAAGACCGGACTGTTCTCCTTAACTCAGATGTCTGAATAACTGAAATCGGGCTGCTACTCCAGAACTCATCCAACTCCGGTGTCCCTCAGTGTGGTACGCCAAGCCGACATTCTAGAACATTCTAGAACATTCTAGAATGTGTAGCGCTAAAAGGCGGAACTGCGTTCCTCAACCGTTTCCTATTGCTATTCTATAGCTGTCGACAGAGTGGATACCACGTTACCTTCTGCTATTATTTACATCAATTTATCAATAGTATGGACCAATCAGGGTGTCAAATCAAATTTCCTTTTGTATCAAGTTCTACCATTTTTCCAATGGATTGAGAGAGAAATGTTTCACTGTCAAGCCTTCCCCTGACTAGCTCCCCTTTCCTTATAAGAATGTTGTCTATTTTTAAATTGGCAAGTGTAATTATTTTTATTATAATAACATATGTAAATGAATGGGCGCCCAACTCTACCGTTATATATTTACAATGAGAAGAAGTTATTTGTCTAAGTAAGGTTGAAAGACTTTCCCCTCAGGTTTTTCTGAGCAATAGTAGTTGAATCCCAAACCAACCACAGACCCAGGGAGTTGAACGTCTTTACATTTGAATGCCTTAAATGGGTTCACTGCTTCCATCCATGTGGTTATTCGTCTACTTTGGACTTTAAGTAATAGTTTTGACTTTCAGGAATGGCATCCCCAAGCCAGGGTTATGTCAGGGCTAATAGCTTGATGGTTATAACCAGTTATAATGCTAGTGGCAGAAGCTGCTATTCTTTAGCCTGGTCCCAGATCTGTTTGTGCTATTGCCTACACTGATTATGAAGCTTAACATGTTTGAAATGACAATTCCATAAGAAGCTGGCAAAAGAGCAGAAAAGCAGGCTGGTGCCCAAAGCCATTCTACCCAGTGCCCGAGAAGCAGGTGTTTAACTCTGGGGAAATAACACGAGTATTTTATATAACTAGAACAAACCAATATATAATCCATCACTACTATATTCAGGTTATTATTTATTTACTATAAAGGCAGTGGTTTAATATAGAACATTTTGCTTAATTCGAAAGAACATCATTATAGAATTTAGTCTGAGGGATTTGAGGTTTTATTTGTTATTTTGATTTGAAACCAGTTTTGTCCTTCTAACGGAATGTTTTGTGTGACTGAAACTGTTGGAAGAGAGCGTGACGTGTTGGTGAAACGAGCAGGAAGGTACTTCCTGGTTTTTGTGTTACTGAAGTATTGTTGGTCACGAGCGATAGAGCAGGGTTAACCATTTGGCACCCCAACTTTTACGAGCAAATATTATCTTCAAAATGGTTGGACACATGACTGTAAAAAAAACACCTGCACCTCAGCTCCAAATGATTAACATTTTGGATATCTGTTCTGAAGTATTTCCACGCCTAAGTGACACTGACTGCACAAAACATTAAGAACACCTACTCATATTGCGTTTCACCCCCTTTTGCCCTCAGAACGGGGCATGGACAATACAAGGTGTCCAAAGTGTTTCACAGGGATGCTGGCCCATGTTGACTCCAACGCTTTCCACCGTTGTGTCACCTGGTCAGTCTATGTCATGGAAAGACCAGGTGTTCATAATGTTTTGTACACTCAGTGTATATATGTGATTGTAAGCAAGGTTTGAAATCATTATGTATTAGTCAAATATTCTATCCTATTTGGGATTATTGCGGTCAATTTGCAGTGTTATGAATGATGTTCCAGCCCCCTGACCAGCCATTCGCTCAAGAAACAAAATCGTCCCGTGGCTGAATGGAGTTGATGATCCCTGCTATTGTACGTCGTCGTGGGAGGGGGGTTGGGATATTTATTATGTGTAATTCTCATAGTCAGGAAGAGAGGGTCAGGAGGACT